>NC_081347.1:29214788-29246775 GCF_029784015.1 Lycium ferocissimum | reverse complement strand
GACATCCTTTCTTTTTGGACGATGTGTTCATGCCCACAGTGAAGACGAGAGAGACGGTGCGGACCGTAGGAGCTTATCTTATCAGCGGATTCACAGGAGAACTCCACTACTCCGGAGGTGCTACTTATGGTCATATTATTTTGTGTGTATATATATATATATATTGGGTATGACTGGGTCCTGTCCCCTCCTTATGTCACAGTACTCTAGTAGAGGCTCGTAGATACGGATGCGTAAGTAGTTGACGTCTTATGGAAACATCAATGTATATTCTCGTATATCATTTTTGCAGCCATGAGGGCTTATGTATATTTATGTATTACCTTAGAGATTATATGGGTCCAGAATGAGTTTGATTATTAGTGTAATGAGTGGTGCTCGGTATCCAGCTCTGGGTACCCGTCATGGTCCCTAGTCGGGTCGTGACATCCAGCTGTGTGGCGAGAGTTCTCAAATGCTTTTCTTCGCCATTATTTACCTTCTGAGTTCCGACGGGCCCGAGCAGACAGGTTTCTTCGTATTGAGCAGGGCAGTATGAATATTCAAGAGTATTGTGTACATTTCGAATCCTTGGCTAGATATGCCCCGGCCATAGTGGCTGAGATGGAGGATAGAGTTCATCGCTTTGTGGCTGGTCTAGGGGCACACTTGATAGATGAGTGTACGACTGCTGCACTACAGCCAGGCATGGATATCTCCCGTATACAGGCGTATGCACAGAATTTGAAGGATCGTAAACGCCAACAGAGAATAGGTGTGAGCGTGACCGGAGCCATGGTAAGAGGTCTAGATCTTTTGATATGGTTGGTGAGTTCGGAGGACCGGGAACGAGGCAATATTCCGGATATTCTTATCGGCAGAACGGAGTGCACCTCCGCGATTTCCAGGTCCGAGGTTTGATCAGTCTTCTTATTTTGGACCGGGCCAGAGTTCTAGAGCGTTAGGCTCTCAGTATCGACTAGAGTCAGGCCAGATGAGGCCCCCTTTGCCGCGGTGTACCCAGTGTGGCAAGTTACATGCAGGTCAGTGTCGGCTGGGCTCAGATGGTTGCTATGCTTGTGGTCGGCCCCGGCCGCGGGATGAGGGTGCCGTGGGGGTTGGTACGGTATGGTTCGGCCTACGTGCAGCGTGGCTGGCTCCTCTTCTGCATGCGCCCTTCGGGAGCAAGTTATTCAGACGCCGGCAGGGCGAGGTAGGGGGAGGAGTGGAGCATCCAGCTCGAGCGGTCCTCAGCACCGCGTGTATGCATTGGCTGGTAGACAGGACCACGAGACGTCTCCTGATGTTGTTACAGGTATATTATCAGTTTCCTTCTATGATGTTTATGCACTGATTGATCCAGGTTCCACTTTATCATATGTTATGCCCTTTGTTATCGGCAAGTTTGGGATAGAGCCGAGTTGATTAAACCTTTTGAGGTATCTACGCCAGTTGGTGATTCGGTTATAGCTAGGCGAGTATACCGAGACTGTGTTGTTATAATTTGTGACCGCCATACCGTAGAGATCGATTGAGTTAGATATGATTGATTTTGATGTTATTATGGGCATGGATTTGGTTGGCTTCTTGTTATGCTAATGTTGATTGTAGAGCAAAGATGGTTCGATTCCGGTTTTCGGGCGAGCCGATCCTAGAGTGGAAGGGACGATCTTTGTTTCGCACAGGGTAGGTTTACTTGCTACCTTAAGGAAGAAAAGATGATCAGAAACGGGTATATTTTTCACCTAGTTCCACTTCAAGATGTGCAAACAGAGTCACCTACTTTTCTACTGTTCCTGTGGTTAATGAGTTCCTAAAAGTATATCTAGATGAGCTTCCAGGCATTCCCCCAGAGAGGGAGATTGATTTTAGTATTGACCTATTGCCAGACACTCAGCCAATATCTATCCCTCCTTATAGGATGGCACCTGCGGAGTTGAAAGAATTGAAGGAGCAGTTGAAGGACTTGCTCGAGAAGGGCTTTATCAGGCCTAGTACATCACCGTAGGGAGCGCTGGTGTTATTTGTAAGAAAGAAGGATGGCTCTTTGTGAATGTGTATTGATTATAGGCAATTGAATAAAGTGACTGTAAAGAATAAGTATATGCTCCCGAGGATCGATGATTTATTTGATCATTTGCAAGGCGCTAAATATTTCTCGAAGATAGACTTAAGATCGAGATATCACCATGTCAGGGTCAAAGAAGAGAACATTTCGAAGACCGCAATCCGGACTAGATATGGCCCTTTATGAGTTTCGTGTTATGTCGTTCAGGATAACTAATGCCCCAGCCATATTCATGGATTTGATGAATCGTGTATTCAGGCCCTTTCTAGATTTGTTCGTAATTGTGTTCATAGCTGATATTACGGTTTATTAGCCGTCAGAGGCTGATCATGCAGAATATCTACGGACAGTGCTTGGAATTCTTCAAGGTAAAGAGTGGTATGCCAAGTTTTCTAAGTGTGAGTTCTGGTTGCTTTTCTGGGTCACATTATTTTGGAGGAAGGCATTAGATTGGATGCCCAAATGATTGAGGCTGTGAAGAATTGGCCAAGGCCCACGGCACCAATGGAGATATGTAGTTTCTTGGGCTTAGCAGGTTATTATAGAAGGTTTATAGAAGGATTTTCCTCTCTTTCAGCCCCATTGACTAAATTGACTCAGAAATAAGCTAAGTTCCAATGGACAGATGCTTGTGAACAGAGTTTTCAAATGTTGAAGGATAAGTTAACTTCAGCACCGGTTTTGACTCTTCCAGAAGGAGCAGATGGCTATGTAGTATATTGTGATGCTTCAGGTGTTGGATTGAGCTGTGTGTTGATGCAGCACGGTAAGGATGTCGCTTATGCTTCTAGACAGTTGAAGAAGTACGAGAAGAATTATCCAACCTATGATCTTGAGTTAGCGGCAGTGATTCATTCCTTGAAGATATAGAGGCACTACTTATACGGTGTCTATATTGATATCTATACTAATCATAAGAGTCTCCAGTACATCTTTAAGCAGAAGGACTTGAACTTGAGTCAAAGGCGATGGTTAGAGTGGTTAAAAGACTACGATGTGGATATTCTGTACCATCCCGGGAAGGCTAACGTAGTAGCCGATGCCCTCAGTCGTAAATCTATGGGTAGCTTGTCACACGTGCCGCCAGAAAGGAGAGAAATGGTCCGTGAGGTGCATCGATTAGCTAGCCTCGGAGTTCGATTGATAGATTCGGTTGATGCAGCAGTTACTGTTTAAGACACAACGGTGTCATCCTTGGTAGTAGAGATAAAGGAGTGTCAGTATGAGGATTCTATTTTAGTTCATTACTGAGATACATCACCTCAGAAAGAAAAGACACCCTTTGTGATTACAGGTGATGGAGTACTCAAGTATCGAGGTAGGTTATGTGTTCCTAATATAGCAGGACTCCGTCAGCAGGTTATGGGGGAGGCATATTATTCCCTCTATTCTATTCATCCAGGCTCAACAAAGATGTACCATGATCTCAAGGAAGTTTATTAGTGGGATGGTATGAAGAGAGATATAGCAGAATTTATTGCTCAGTGTCCAAATTGTCAACAGGTCGAAATAGAGCACCAGAAGCCCGGAGGTCTATTGTAGGCTATGAAAATTCCGACATGGAAGTAGGAGGTAACTAATATGGACTTTATTACAGGGTTGCCCCGTACTCAGCGGAAGTGTGATTTGATATGGTTCATTGTTGATAGGCTTACAAAGTCGCCCTCATTTTCTGCCTGTCAGAACTACTTATGCAGCTGAGGATTACGCGAAGCATTATCTTAAGGAGATTGTACGACTTCATGGTGTTCCTACAACCATTATTTCAGATAGGGAAACACAGTTCACAGCCAAATTCTGGAAGTCTTTTCAGCAAGTATTGGGGACTCAGGAGAGTCTTAGTACTGCGTTTCACCCCCAGACAGATAAGCAGGCAGAGCGTACTATACAGACCCTCGAGGATATGCTTAGAACTTGTGTACTTGACTTTCAAGGTAGTTGGGATGATCATTTGCCTCTTATCGAGTTTGCATATAACAATAGTTACCATTCCAGTATTCAGATGGCTCCCTATGAGGCCTTATATGGGCGGAGATGTAGATCGCCCATAGGATGGTTCGATGTCAGGGAGAATCAGTTAGTAGGCCCAGACTTAATTCAGCAAGCAGTTGATAAGGTGAAAGTGATTAGAGAAAGGTTGCTAACAGCTCAGAGTCAACAGAAATCCTATGTGGATAATCGACGATGTAAGCTAGAGTTCGAGATAGGTGATTGGGTGGTCCTGAAAGTTTCTCCTATGAAGGGAGTGATGAGGTTTGGCAAGAAGGGTAAGTTGAGCCCTCGATATATTGGGCCATATAAAATCATTCGTACAGTGGGCACGGTGGCATATGAGCTAGAATTGCCTTCTGAGTTAGAGTCGGTACATCCGGTATTTCATGTAGCTATGCTTCATAAATTTATCGGAGATCCTTCAAGAGTGGTACCAGTGGAGGATATCTAGGTGACCGAGCAGTTATCATACGAAGAAGTTCCAGTGGTTATATTGGACAAACAAGTCTGCCAGCTATGAACCAAGGATGTAATTTCAGTTAAAGTTTTATGGAGGAATAAGAATGTTGAGAAAGTGACTTGGGAAGTGGAAGAGACAATGAAGAGTAAGTGCCCGCGTTTGTTCCCAGCAATAAAAGAGGTGCAGTCGGAGGCATCATATTCCCCAGGTATTAATTTCATCTCAATTATCGTGATTGGTTGTGTGAGGCCACGATATTGTGTGTAATAGTATGTGGCCCTGTGCGGTATTATTTTGGGTTGCTGCGTGCAGGATGGAATGGTATAAGTATAGGGGAAACTCTGTAAAAAAAATTATAACCCAGGATTGTTCGAACATTTGAGGACGAATGTTCTTAATGGGGGAAGAATATTACACCCCTCATTTTCGTAGTGGCAGAACCTATGGTTTTCTAGTGGGGGTATGCCCATAGAATAGAGACCCGAGCACGAGTTTGGAGGTAAAAAGTGCCTTACCTGTGTATGAGGGTACCAACAGATATTCCTGGTGATTTATAGAGTTAGGAGTTGAACGAACGAATCGACGCGATCTGAACTGAATCAGAAATATTTACAGAACACCAGTCATCGTCGACAGGGTTCTGCAGCCTTACATTTGCAAGTGCAGGTCGACGGAGCAAGTCGATGGACCGTCGACGGGTCATCGAACCGCTCGTCGAACCGGACCGCTGTAGCCTTTTTAATTCCGAGTATAAATAGGTGGTTCACGACCCCATTTCATATTTTTCTCCATTCCAAATTAGAAAAACCCTAATATATTCTCTCCCAATATTTTCCATCATATTAGTGAAGATTTGACAAGACCCGGACCCCGTAAACCCAAGCTTGTGAAGAAGAAGGTTGCTTCTAGAGTTTTTTTAAGGTTGTGAAGCTTAGGGAGTTGGAGTTGAAGTGATTCTTGGGAATTTTGACCCCTCAAGGTATGTAAAAGATTTCTACCCTTATATTTAAGTTGATTATCAAGAGTGTTAGTGATTCTAACTAATGAGAGGGTATTTGTGGAAGTGGTAAGTTGATGAAGGGCAAGGTAGTTACTTGAGGCTATTTTTAAGAGATGATTGGGGATAGATTCAAGTATATTTCGATGGATATATGTGTTGTCATCGTGTTGTGGGTATTGTGGTTGATGTTGGATCGAATGAGAAGTTGAAGAGTTGTTAAGCTTATCAGGAAAATGTTACCCATAAATTGTTAAGCTCTATATGTATTTAAAGATGATTAGTAAGCGAGGTAAATAGCCTAATTAAGGCCTATGTAATCTTAATTGTAGACTTGCAAATTCGAGAGATAGAAGTCAGACGATTGAGTATACTTTAAGGTATGTTAAGGCCATTCTTTCCTTCTTTTGGCATGATCCTATGATATAATCCAATAAGCGAGTAAGCGAGCTTCCATATTACTCTACTCTTAGAAGCATTAGAAGTACTTCAGTCTTTGATGTTCATGTACCCCGTTTATGGGTGATCCTTCTGTTCATGGGTCCAGTCTTATATAGCCAGCTCTGTGCATATAGTTTGTTCATGCATTACATTCATTATATATCTATGTACATTGACCCGTGACCAGAAGGCATTATATACGCGAATATTAGATATATGTAAAGTATGAGAAGAGATATAGGCGTTATATACATATTACCACTATGATGGTGATATGAGAATCAGGCTGCAAGTACTGCAGCGATGTATATGATGATGGCCGCAGAGAGACCGATATGATATGAGAAAAGAGACAGGCGTTATATACGCACATATATCAGGCGTTATATACGCACATACACATATATAGATGCATGACCATCATTGATAGGCATGAGCATGCATATTATGTGCCCACAGAGGCATTGTCAGTTATACATATTTATGCGGATATTAAAAAGATACTAGTTCATACAAGTACATGCAGTTAGTAATTTCAGTGTATGAGTTTAGATCTTATCCATGATTCTTATGTATATATATGTTGTTCTTATGCCTTACATACTCGGTACATTATCCTTACTGACTCCCTGTTGCTCGGGGCTTGCGTTCATGCCCGCGGTACGGGTAGACGGACGGGTGGTCCGGACTCGGCAGGACCTCTAGACCTAGCAGTGGTCAGTGCGCTCCATTTGATCTAGAGCTGCAGTCAGTTTTGGTATGCCACCCTTTTGATATGTGTATACATATGGGCATGACGGGGCCCTGTCCCGTCTTTTCTACAGCTTTCATTCCAGTAGAGGTCTGTAGACAGTTGTATGTAGTAGTCAGATGATGTAGCGTTGTCGACTTCTATTCTTTTGTGTACAGCATATGTAGCAGCCTAGCTGGCTCACACTGTTCTTCCGCATGTTTTTTTATATATACAGATTGTACAGAGTTTTGATGTTTTCTTTTTATGAGATCAATTATGCCATTATGGGCCCTTGATGTGTACTAAGATTCAGATATGAGTATAGGGGTGTTTGGTCGCTAGGGGTCAGACGCTCGTCATGACTCATCGGTTTGGGTCGTGACAGAGTTAAATTGTGGATTGGTGACTCTACCTAGGGAAGCAACTTGGACTTGTCATTATTAGGTGAGATTTTTGAAACTTGACAGACTTGTGGTTTAGAAGCTTCATCATTGGCTGTGACTCCGTTATGGGATACCCTGTGACTTGGATTTGAGTGTTAAGTGCTTATCTGTTTATCTTGTTGATTTTATACTTATATGCATGAACTAATCTTAGTCGGCCTATGATGCTTACCGATATATAGTGTTTGTCTTTGATATTACTTTGCTTGCACCTTTTTGAGTGCAGATTGTGTTCCAGAGATTTCATCCAGGCTACATCTCTAGCTTGAAGCTAGTTTGCTCGATCAGATCCGAGGGTGAGCTTCTACCCATGCCATGCCACCTGAAGATCTCTCTTTCCAGATGTCTAATTTCATTCTAGACATTATTTGTTATTATATTTGAGATATACTCCATTCTTTAGATATTGTTAGTTAGAGTCCTTGTACGATGACTTTCAGATTCTAGGGGTGTAATAGTTAAGACTTCCGCATTTATATTATCTATTAATTATGACTTGTTTTATTTATTTATTCGTTCATTCACTTATCTATTGACTGTTAATAAATGATTAAAGAAGTTGAAATTGGCTAATGATTAATGGATTAATGAGTAAGGGTTCGCCTACCAGTGATAATAAGGTAAGTGCCCCCACGATCGGTAACTTAGGTTGTGACAGTGTGAAAATACCTCAAGTCCAAATCAGTTATAAAAATCCATCTTTTATACTTATTCAAAAGTTTGAGTTTTGTTTCCAATTTACTCCAAAATTTATCCAAGTCTTTAAAAAATATTTTCTATTCAAATTACTTGAGGCCCAAAGAAGAGGTGGTCTATTTTCTGATTTTTAAGATGGGCTTACGACCCAAAACAATTCTCATCATTTTATTCGTTCTATTCTCAACAAAACATGAGGCCCAAAACAGTTTGGTTCCCAAAAATCCATTTAGTTTGCATATACTTGTAAATTTCCAGATTTTATACTTAGAAGATTTATACAAGAAAGCTAAGGTTTGCCAATTTCACACTTATAGCAACGGTGTTGGTTTTGAAAATTATTTAACCACTACACGCATTTTTCTAAGTTCTAATCGCATTTGGGTTTCAATAATGACACTCATGTTGTTTACATATACAACCAATATACAAGTATACATGATGAATAAAATTAAAATGAAGAAGAAGGGTTAGGCTGGTGGGCCAAGTTAGGCTGGTGGGCCTACCTAAGCTCACCAATTAACCATTTTCTCCCATGGTTGGACCTTCAATTAATCGGACTCAATCAAGAGGAAATGTTGGGCCTCAGGCCCAACGGGTTCATATGGCAGAAAATAGCCCAAGTGGCCCACGTTGGAATCCCATGCAAACAAAAAAGGAGGGAAAGAAAATACCAGTTAGAAGGTATCTAATACTTATCACTAACTTAAGTAAAACTTAGATACAAATATACATAACCCACACATATCCGTGTATACATTCATCGGGTAAAATAAAGAGGCCAAAGGCCCTAAGCAAGAATGAGAAAAGAAAAAAAAGCAGGCAGGCCCAAGTTACATCACACCAAGGACAAAGCCCAATATCAAAAATAAATTGAATTAAGTAGATAGTGGGGGGAAATAAGCCTAGTTCAGTTTGTCAAAACAACAAGGTTAGGCAGACCCAATATATGCCAAAGCCGAAAAGAACACAATGCAGGCCTAAAACATATTAAAGCAAAATAAAGAAAGCAAAACAAACTCTAAACATTACCTACAAAGCGTACTATATGCATGAGTCAACTATGGATAGTATACAAGGTATACTATCCTATATACACAAAATGTATATACAATATGTATATCTTCTATGTCTTGCAGATATACAATAATGCAATTATCATATAAGTCCTAAAAATGAGAAAATGAGCATGAGGAAAATAAGGGAGAGAAGTACATGTATATAGGGGTGGGCATTCGGTTTTTCGGTTCGATTTTATCAAACTTCGATTTGGCTATTTCGGGTTCGATTTTTTGAAGGTGGACACCAAACACCGAACCAAACTAGTTGGTTCGGTTCTTTTGGTTTCGGTTTTTTAAAGTTCAGTTCGGTTCGGTTTCGGTTTTTTCAATTCAGTTTTTTTAATATAATATTAGAAGCGATTCCATTGACAGTAATTCATATTCTCAAAAGCAATAAAACATAAAACTGATAAATTGAAATCAAAATCAAACAAACAAGATACACAAGAACATAAAACTATAATCATGACACAGGATTACTAGGTGTTATATACATACCGTAAGAATAATTAAGAAAACACATAAAGGACATACATTAATCCTAAAGAGACATCCTCGTTACCTTTCTTTGTTAAGAATATTTGATTTTTTCAATTGAAGTGGAAAATTAGGGATACAAATGCAAAAGAGGACTTATTACAATTGGGTTTTTTTTGCTTTAAACTTAATGGGCCTGGACTATTTTAATTTTTTTGGGTAATGTATTAAATTTCGGTGCGCGTTCGGTTTTTTGCTTAGGTTTTATCAAACTTCGGTTCGGCTATTTCGGTTTTGGTTTTTTGACGATGGACACCAAACACCGAACCAAACTAGTTCGGTTCAGTTCGGTTTGTTGAACTTTCGGTTCGGTTTTTCGGTTTTCGATATTTTTGCCCAACCCTACATGTATATGTAGCAGAATCAGATAGGGCATAAATCAGCATGGATTCATTTAGAAATAACCAACTTAGGTTCTCTACACAGCCATTTAGCATTTAAAACTATAGCAGAGCATGTTCAAACTTCAAATTAGCCAAAACTAGACTTCAGGTGTAAGTTGACTTGGTGACAAGGGAGATGAAGCAAGCATATTGTGATACATTATTCAAACAAACTAATTAACATGAAGGATCACCAACATCCAAACTTCACCAGAGATTTCAAAAGGTCTAAAGGTATGGTACTTAGTCATGATATGCAGAGATTGACATCAAACAACACAGCACTCATATGTTTGGTTCAAACTTGGAAAGAATGACCAAAGTTTACAGACACAAAGGCATTAAACTTAACTCAGGCCACCACATACTTAGAAACATTCCCCAGGACTAAACAGACTTTTACAAGACTCATTCATGAGAACTAATGATAGGTTTAAACTATTCAAGGCTTAGTCTATAAGGTTTACTTCCCCATACATACATTTTATCCATATCAGACCACTCTGGTTATTGAATGAGTCTTAATTCCAAACTAGTTGCAACATCATAGTTATTTACGTCATTTTTAAGCAAAAAATAGTATTTGATCAGAGATACTACATGTTTACAAGCTAATTGAAGTTGAGTTCAGACCCTTGTTAATCCTATTTAGACTTGTTAACATCATTTAAATCCTACTTTATCATCTTTGAAGACTATATGAACCAAACTAAACTCATTCCAACACCAAAACTTATTAGAATCAACTTATGAACCATATTAGGCTAAGGTAGATAACCTTTGTTACCTAAAGTTATTAATCATGCTAGTTTAGCCAACTAAACCATATTTAGGTGTAAGTTCATGTCTAGATGGGTTCAAACAATATAAATACAGGTTGTATTTCAAATAAAGCTAGGTGAAGCACACAGCCAGGCTCTTATACTTAATCAAAACATGATAACTTGTATTAGGGTTGAAAGTAAATTTTAGCAGTGTTTGATATTCATAAGGACCATTAACAGTAAACCAAACAAGCAGACAAATGCCTGAATAACACAACAAATAGGACACAAACTAAACCATCTAAAATACTATTAACGACATGATGCAATCAATAAATGAAACATTGGTCATATTAACTAGATTACCACTAATAACATGATTCAAACAACCAATGAAATATACACTATACTAACCTACTATTAAGAAATAATTAACCAAAACAACAAATAAATACACACTAAATAATGCTGAGCTACTATTAACAGAAAGTTAACTAAAACAACAACTAAGGCATAAAAAAAAATTAACTACAACAACAACTAAGGCATAGCAGAAAACTAAAAGACCTAAAGGAAGAAGAATTACCTTTCTTAAGCGCAGCCTTTTATCGAGAAATGAAGTTGGAAGATACTTCTTACTCAAAACCCTCAACACTAAGCCACACAAAATGAGAAAAAAAATTTAAAAAATTTAACTAGAAAAAAGAATAGTTAAAGGTCTTAGCTAAAAATAGCAGAAATCCTAGGTAATTCGACTTTTTTGTGGATATATCTGATATTCGATCCTTCTAAATGTGAGAAATGGGGTTCTTTATGTAGAACCCCAAATATGAGAAACCCTAGCTCATACTCGATGTGGGATTTTTGCAATTCTGAAAATTGCTTGTCTCAATACCAAATTTAACGACTAAGATTCAAATAAAAATTTAAATCAATGGTCAGATTTGACCTAAAATTGATCAATCCTTTCGGTTCCTCATGAACCAATGAAAAACGAGCATTCAAAATCTCATACAACAAAAATAATTAAAGTTTCTCAGTCCTATTGTAACACTCCGTAAACTTGAACTAGGTGTGAACATGTAAAAATCTAGTGTTAAGATGATATTATATCTATATGAATCCATTCTTGATGAATTCGGGTGGAAGATGGTTGTTTTGAAGTCAAACCAACAATTGAAGTTCTTAAGGGCTCTTAAATTCGCCTAAGTATTGGTAGGTCTGTCTTCTGGGCAATTTTCATGAAAATTTGTTGCGAATTTGGAAACACTTCCTTGTTTAAAGTTGTAGATCTTTGAAATATCTTTCCAATGGTAGGTCGACCAGCCCGAGAAAAGTTATATACAAAAAGTTATGTTCATTTTGCTGAAGGGCACAAAAGCTGGAGATTTCGCCCAAAGTACGCCCAGAAAGTACGGGACGTCCTTTTAGGACGTACTTCTTCCGTTCCTCACTGGTTTTGGCAGCCAAAGTACGGGCTACAAGTACGGGACGTACTTCAAAGTACGGGACGTACTTTGTGGTCGTACTTTCACCGTTTCTGGCTGAAAATTGGGTTTAAAATGGGTATGGTCTTATTTTGTTCTCATTTTTTTTCATGCTCCCAAACCCTAAGGATGAAAATCATTCCTCCAAGTCTTCAAATTAAAGGTAAGAACACCCTTAACATTGCTAATCTATTCTAACATCAAACCCATGATTCTTAACATGATTCTTATAACCAAAACCTAAGGTTTGCAGCATAATTCTTCCCAAAGTGATTCAAGCTAGGTTTGGGTGTTCTTCATTATGAAAGTGAATTATTAAACTTTGTTTAACTTATTAAGGTATGTCTCTTTAAAAAATCATTTTTGACTATAAAGATGATTTGTATGTCTCTCTTTTACAAACCTCATCATGGATATATGTTTTCTTCTCAAAGGTTATTTATTGAATAAAGAGGTGAATTTCTCATGCAAAACCCTAGTTCCTTAATTTGATTAATGGTTAATGTGCGTGAGGGGATAATATCACATTAAACCTTGATTGTATTATCCTCCATATACTTATATGAAATCATAATCGTTTTCTTCTATAAGAGATGATGGTTAATTGTTGGTATTGATGATTTTACAAAGGAACTATGACAAAGGAATCTTGTTTAAAGAAGTGGAAACGTTTTCAAGATTATCTATGAAATTATGAATTTTCGTAATGGCATAATGAACTTTAATGCTATTTGATGGTGTGACTACTTTGAGACAAATTGTGAATCGACTTCTATGCTATGAACTTTGTTGTTGTGTTTGGCCTAGCTACTCGGGAGGAAGGGTAGCCACTATGGATCCTAGTGTGGTAATTGCCTAGCCATTCGGGAGGAAGAGTGGCCACTACCGGGTTCGCTACTCGGAGTGTGGTTTATGCCTAGCTATTCGAGAGGAAGGATAGCCACCGAGAATTACATATTCGGTGTGGTGCGCGTGTTTAGGGAACCTCTACGGTCATCCCTTCGATGTGATTGATTCTTGGGCACTGTATTGGCATGTGTGATATTCTTATTCTCTCATGGAACTGTTGTTGACAATCATGATCAATTTGAAAGGCATTATTGAAAGTTGTAACTTGACAAAAGGCTTTATAATCGGTTTTGATAATTCTTATTGAGATATACAAGCTAAATAACTGTTTTTATATTGATTAATAGCTTTGTAAACTGTTTAACAAATGATATTAAGAATCATAAAGTGGAATATTTGTTTTATACTATCTTTTCGGGCGATTCCTTTATGTGTTATTATATTTTATTTTTATATTACTTGTTGTCCCCAAGGCACTCACTGAGTACGAAAGTACTCAGGCATACTATTGTTGTTTTTGATGGTATGTTAGGTAACTGAGAAAAGCAGGTTCGTGATACTCTCGACGCTTAGGAGAACTTGCTGCTGCATCCTTGTTCGTGGGGCACTTCCTGTTTCATATATTATTCTAGATTTTCGGGCTGTGTCCTGAAGTTAGATGATTGTTGTGTCTCTTAGAAGCTCCATAAATAGTTGTCAGAATTGTGGGTAGATTGTCAAAGTCTCGTACGACTTAATGGGTGTTTGCCGCGTTTATGACTATTTACTTATATTAGACTTCCGCTGATTTTCTTTCATAATTGTAATCCTCATATATGCAGTTACTTATAACTTTGTTTAATTTAATAATGAAAGATTATTAAAAAGGAACTTGATGTTTAATTATTTTATAAGGTTCTTTCGGTATTGTTTATAGCATCGGATGCTTGTTACGTCCAGGGTGGGTTTTAGGGCATGACACTTATGACCGTTAATTTGTAGAAAAGCAAAGAAAGGGAAAAATTATATCGTGTTTGGGGCGCCATTTGGTAAGAAATTGTCTAAGCATTTAATGCCTTACTCCATAAGGCCATACCAGACCAGGAGAAGGCGAGGCACGCCTACCACTATGTCACGACCCGAGCTACGGGCCATGACGGGTATCCGGGACTAACCACCGAACACCGCTCATTCTACTACTCATCTATGCTCATTTATACTGTATGCTCGTAATCATATAAAATTATCATCATTTGCAACACATTTACTTTTATAAACATAAGCCCTTCGGCTATCAAAAATATAAATATATGTACATGCATATACACGAAGACTATGGGACCATACTACCCACACTGCGTATCTACGAGCCTCTACTAGAGTACTAGACATATGGACGGGACAGGACCCCGTCGTGTCCAATCATGGATATATACATATATGTACCAAAAGAATAACCAACGGCACCTCCGGAAAATGGAGTGCTCTCAAATTAGCCACTAGCTCCTATGAGTCTGGATCACCTCCCTGTCTACCTGTGGGCATAAACACACCGTCCGAAGAAAAGGACGTCAGTACGAATATTGTACTGAGTATGTAAGGCATAAACAGTAATATGACATCAATGAAATAAGGAGGCATCAATGAGGAGCAATCAGAATCGATCGCATCATAAAGGAAGTAATGCATGTCGGCTTACATCGTCATTCTCATCATCATATCATATATGCATAAATGTATAAACTACCCGACCATATAGGTACGGTGTGATAATCAATAACATTAGCATTAGCATTGCTTTGCGTCCGGGCCTCCCGCGTCCGGGGTATCATCTCATGCCGCCCACTAGTGGTGTCTGCCCATGCCATCTGGCCATGGTGTATAGCTGCCCGCCTTGGCGGTGACTGTCCGGCCATATAAGCGCGGTGTAATATCATCATCATATGCTCATCATAATATGCTCATAATAATATGCTCATAATAAGATGCTTATCATAACTCATCATAGTGCATGCATAGATAATCGTACTCTATTGGGGTGACATAAGGTCGTGGACCCCTGATTTCATTATGGAGAATTCATAAGCATTCTGCCTCACCTTGAAAGAACAAGCATAAGGTGAGTGGATACAATGATCAACATCAATAGAGTATAAATAACATCATTAGCTTGATAGGAACATCATATCATGGATTATAGCTTCTTGGACTTAACTTATTATACTCATAATGTATCGCTTATCTCATATAGCTATTCATGAACAAGGCTCTTGGCTTTCTTGAAGATAGGAAATTCATGACAAAGGAGAAAATCATGTCATAAGATTCATTCCTTAGAAGGAAGGGACTAGCCTCACATACCTTTGTCGTTTAGCTATTCTATTGCTTGCCCGATCTCCTTTAATGCACTCGTTTATACCTTCAGGGGAATGTATATCGACATTAGCTAAACAGTTGTAAGAACGTGCTTCTTAAGGCTAAAGAAAATTGGGCAGCGTTTCCTTTGTTTACACTACCTTCCTCCATATTCCATATCAACTCCCAACATTCATAACAACAATCACACTATCATAAACAATAAGCATCATCTCTTTACATTGCCCACAATTCACAATTTCACTCCAATTCTCCATAATCATGACCAAAGTCCATTATCGCGTTCGTTCTTATACAATACTCATTCCATGTTCTAAATTTCATTTATAATGTATTTGAAATCTCAACGTATCCATTTTCATGATTCAATTCAACTACTACTCAACAATGATACTATTCACACACTTATGACCCATTTCTATACTCTTCTACAATCTAAGTGTTTTAACCTATTAATACTTCAAACAACATGAGAAGATCATGAAACTCACCTTAGATGATGGAGGAATAAACCTTGAATGGTGATACACCTTTTGCACCAAAACCCTATTTTATCTCTCTTGGGATTTCTTGATTTGGATGACTTTTAATGGGTTTCATACACTTGATTCTCCTCAATTCTTTTTGTTGATCTTTGATTTCTATTGATTTCTTATAGTTGAAGTGTATGGAAATGTTCTAGAGGTTTCTTGAATGGTGGAGATGAGAAATGAAATGAAAAGAAATGAAGGAGAGGTCCTTTATATAATTTGAGTTCAGTCCCGACCAAGATATACGGACCAACATACGGTCCGTATGTTTTCTACTGGCCGTATGTTTGGCCGTAGATCTGGTCCAGTAAGTTATGGTATTCTGGGTTGGATCTACGGTTGGACATACGGTCCATACTTCTTATACGGCTAGTATGTCTGGCCGTAGGTTTTGTTCAGTTTTCCGAGAATTGTTTCGACGACTCGTTTGATCTCCGATCCTTATGGAACCTTCTTAACACTTGTTATCACTTCATTACCATTCTAAGGGACGTTATAACTCTTCCTCAAGGTACCATTAGCACGTTGTTAACTCCATACTCGAACTTCTTATCCGATACACTCAACTTATAACTTGCTTTCCTTAACAACTTTCTTTCCTTTACTCGGATGTCTTTGGAAAACTTATTTAGGACCATCAAATACTATTTCTTACTTGTTCAAACCTCGTATATGTCATACCCCTCGTTAGTCTATTCACGGTACGTTAATGGGAATTTTCCAAGGTGTAACATTCTTCCCCCCTCTTGGAACATTCGTCCTCGAATGTTAAGTCGTCGGGGATTCAAAAAAAAAAATATTCGCCAGAGTTTCCCCTGTAATATGGCACTACCATCCTGTCATAACAACCCATAATATCATTGCCTCACAGGGCCACAACACGATAGCAATATAAATTGGCCACACACGACCCATATGCATAGAAGAAAAGTATACATACCTTATAATCTCGACGTTTCGTCATAGGTCTCTTCCAGGGGCTGGAATAAATGCGGATATGTGGATTTCATCTTCTCTTCCGCTTCCCAAGTCATCTCTTCTCGATTGTTATTTCGCCATAAGACTTTCATTGAAGCTATTTCCTTATTCCGTAGCTTTCATACTTGCCTATCTAATATGGCAATAGGCACTTCTTCATAGGCTAGCTTTTACGTGATGCGAAATTCATCTCGGCACAATCTTTGTGGGATCTCCAACACATTTGCGGAGCATTGAGACATGAAATACTGGATGAACTAATTCAAGCTCTGAAGGCAAGTCTAATTCATACGCTACTTGACCCACCTTGCGGATGATCTTATAGGGTCCAATGTATCGAGGACTTAACTTCCCTTTCTTACCAAATCTCATCACCCCTTTCATTGGTGATACCTTCAAGAACACCCAATCGTTGATTTGAAATTCTAAGTCTCGTCGGCGGTTGTCCGCATAAGACTTTTGGTGATTTTGGGTTGTCAACAACCGATCTCGGATCATCTTGACTTTTTCTACCGCTAGTTGAATCAATTCGGGGCCTATTAATTGCACTTCTCCGACGTCAAACCATCCAATTGGAGATCTACACTTCCTTACATACAAAGCTTCATACGGAGCCATTTGGATCTTTGGAATGATAGCTATTGTTATATACGAACTCGATTAGGGGTAAGTGGTCGTCCCAACTACCACCAAAATATAGTACACATGCTCGTAGCATATCCTCCAAGGTCTGTATAGTACGCTCGGCTTGTCTGTCAGTCTGCGGATGAAATGCCGTGCTGAGCCTTACTCGAGTACCTAGACCTTCTTGAAAGGATTTCCAGAACTTAGCTGTAAACTGTGCTCCTCTATCTGTAATGATAGATTTTGGAACACCATGAAGTCTTACAATTTCCTTGATATACAACCTCGCATAATCTTCTGCTGAGTATGTGGTTCTGACTGGAAGAAAATGAGCAGATTTCGTCAATCTATCCACAATCACCCATATAGAATCATACTTGCCTCGGGAACGGGGCAACCCTACAATAAAATCCATATTGATCACTTCCCATTTCCACATAGGAATTTCCATCGCTTGCAATAATCCTCCTGGCTTTTGATGTTCCACCTTTACTTGCTGGCAATTTGGATATTGGGCTACAAATTCTGCTATGTCTCTTTTCATGCCATCCCACCAATACATCAATTTAAGATCATGATACATTTTCGTCGCTCCTGGATGAATAGAATACCGAGAATAATGAGCTTCTTCTAGAATTCGACGACGCAATTCTGCAACGTTTGGAACACATAACCTGCCTCGGTATCTGAGAACCCCATCTGCTAAGACTTCAAATGGTGACTTTTCTTTTGGGAACTGCACACCTTTATAATACTTCAATTTGGGATCCTCGTATTGGCGCTCTTTTATCTCTGTGTCCAAGGATGAAGTAGCCGAGTTAAGCACATTAACTCCTGTATCGCCCGATTCCATTAAACGGACTTCCAAGCTAGCCAGCTGGTGGAGTTCACGAGCTAATTCCTTCTTTTCTGGCGGCACATCACTTCGACTACCCATAGACTTACGGTTAAGGGCATCGGCTACCACATTTGCTTTTCCGGGGTGATATAAAATATTCACATCATAATCTTTCAATAATTCTAACCACCGCCACTGTCGCAGATTCAACTCCTTTTGCTTGAAAATATACTGAAGACTCTTGTGATCTGTATAGATATCAACATGTACGCCATACAAGTAATGTCTCCATATTTTTAATGCATGAATGACTGCAGCCAATTCAAGGTCATGAGTTGGGTAGTTCTTTTCATGTTTTCGCAACTGTCTTGAAGCATAAGCAATGACTTTACCATGCTGCATCAATACACATCCTATCCCAACACCGGAAGCATCGCAATACACCACATAGCCATCCGGCCCTTCTGGAAGTGTTAAAGCGGAGCCGAGGTTAATACGTCCTTCAACTCTTGGAAGCTACGCTCACAAGCATCATTCACGAAATTTTCTTGACTTCGGGTTAGCTTCGTCAATGGGCTGAAATAGATGAAAAGCCCTCTACGAACCTTCTATAATAACCTGCCAAACCCAGAAAACTACGAACTTCTGTAGGCGTCGTAGGCCTTGGCCAAGTCTTCATAGCTTCAATTTTATGGGTGTCAACTCGAATACCATCATCTAAAATAACATGGCCCAAAAATGTCACAGAATTTAGCCAAAACTCCGGCTTTGAAAATTTTGCATACAATTCCCGAGTTCAAAGAATTCCAAGAACAATACATAAATGATCTGCATGTTCTGATTCTGTGCGAGAATACACCAGAATATCATCGATGAATACTATTACAAATAGATCGAAGAGGGGCCTGAATACATTATTCATTAAATTCATAAACACTGCTGGAACATTAGGTAGCCCAAACGACATTACTCGAAATTCATAATGGTCATATCTCGTTCTGAAGGCTGTCTTAGGAATATCTTCTTCTCTAACTCTCACTTGATGATAACCCGATCTCAAATCTATCTTGGAGAACCACTTAGCACCTTGTAGTTGATCAAATAAATCATCAATTCTCGGAAGAGGATACCTATTCTTTATCGTCACCTTATTCAGCTGTCTATAATCAATACACATTCGTAGGGAGCCATCTTTCTTTCTCACAAATAATACTGGTGCTCCCCACGGTGATGAACTGGGCCTAATAAACCCCTTCTCAAGCAAATCTTTTAACTGGGCTTTCAGCTCTTTCAATTCTGCAGGAGCCATTCGGTAGGGAGGAATAGAAATAGGCTTAGTATCCGGTAACACATCAATGGCGAAATCAATTTCCCTTTCTGGAGGAAGGCCTGGAAGTTCATCTGGAAATACATCCGAAAACTCATTTACTACCGGAACAGATTGGAATGTTGGTGACTTTGCTTCCGTATCATGAACTCGGACTAGATGATAAATATAGCCCTTGGCTATCATCTTTCTTGCCTTAAGGTAGGAAATAAACCTACCCCTTGGAGTTGCCGTATTACCTTTCCATTCAAGCACGAGCTCTCTAGGAAATTGAAAGCGAACTAGTTTCATTGGGCAGTCAACATTAGCATAGCATGAGGCCAACCAATCCATACCCATTATAACATCAAAGTCTAGCATTTCTAGCTCAACTAAATCAGCTTTGGTTTGGCGATCGCATATCACAATTATACAATCTTTATACGCTCGTTTAGCTGTCACGGGATCACCAACCGGAGTAGATACCTCAAAAGGTTTAATTGGCTCGGGTTTCACCCCAATACGATTAGCAACATATGGAGTAATATATGATAACGTGAAACCTGGATCTATCAATGCAACACATCATAAGAGAACACCGTCAATGTACCTGTAATCACATCTGGGGACGACTCGAGATCCTGTCGTCCGGCTAAAGCATACAAGCGGGGTTGAGTAGCACACAGTAGATGCTCCCCTCGGCCTCTACCTCGCCGGAATCTAGGGGTACGTACGTCGGGACGCATCGACGAAGAACCGGCCGCCGATCCGTAGGTCGGACCCCAACCGCCGCCATCAACGGGCAATCTCTCATCATATGCCCTACCCGACCACAAGCGTAACAAGCATCCGCCGAACCCGACGCGAACTGCCCGAATGTAATCTACCACACTGACTGCATCGCGGCACTGGAGGTCTCCTCTGACTATAATCTCCCCCAAATTGTGAACCTAGGGCCCTCGAGCTCTGACCCTGTCCTGAACGGAAGGAGCGGTCAAATCTCTGGCCTGAAAATCGAGGAGGTGCACTCGTCACTGACTGACCTGAGTGCCTAGAATGTGACTCCCTTGATCCCCCTCTATAATCACTGCCTGTGCCCATAGATCTAGCCCTTTTGTTTTGCCCTCTATCAGCATCACGATCACCTCTCTGCGGAGGTTGTTGTCCTTCAAGATTTTGGGCCTAGGCTTGAATGCGGGAAATATCCATCCCATCTTGCAATGAAGCCGTTAAGCAATCCTTAAATAAATGTGGCCCTAAACCACTCACAAATCTATGCACCCTATCGCCCATGTCGGCCACCATAGTAGGAGCATATCTAGCCAAAGAATTAAATTGAAGGTTATACTCCCGGGCGCTCATGTTTCCTTGCTCAAGTTTAAAAATCTATCCGCTCTAGCTCGGTGGACCTCGGGTGGTAAGTAATGGCGAATAAAAGCATCAACAAATTCTTGCCACATGGGAGGAGGTCCATTCTCTTGCCTCGATGCTATCCAATTATTGTACCATAAAACCGCCACATCCCGGAGTCTATATGATGCCAACTCCACTGATTCAGTCTCCGAAGCATGAATAATCCGCAATGTTCTTAGCATTTCATCAATAAAGCCTTGCGGGTCTTCATCCGGCTTTGACCCAAAGAATTTCGGAGGATTCAAACTCATAAAGTCACGGGCTCTAGTACTAGATGAACGATCACTTGGGCCCGCATTCTGCCGCTGTGCCTGGGCGGCAACTAACTGCGTTAATAAATGAATGGCCTCGGTCACTTGTTGACCCGAAGTAGCCGGTGGAGGAATGTCACGACCCGACTAGGGCCGCGACGGGTACCCGAGGCTGACCACCGAGCACCACTCCTTCTATGTCTTATCCTGTCTTCGATCACATTTCTTATCATTTATAAACATAGAAAACATTTTTCATTTAAAACATACTTACTTATACAGCATAGGCCCTTTGGGATATCAAAATAATATTGTACATATGCTTGCATATACATGAAGACTATGGGACCATACTACCCACACATACGCATCTACGAGCCTCTACTAAAACATTGATCATATGGACGGCACAGGACCCCGTCATGCCCAAAATATATATATACACAAAATAATGTCTCAAAAATAGCACCTACTAATAAAGGAGGCTTTTGCAACCCGCCGATAGCTCCTACGACCCCGTACCGTCTCTTCGCCTACCAGGCATCAACACGGCGTCCAAAGAAAAAGGACGTGACCGTACGAAGATTGTACTGAGTATGTAAGGCATGAATGAAATAAATATAATAGAGAAGTTATAATGGCACAGGACGAGGACATAACCTTCATCTGGATACATTCATTACATAATTCATACGTAGCATATCACATAGGTTATCGTAGCACATACCTCGTGTTACCCTACATATCTCGTCGTATCATACATACATTATCACATCATACATACATTTTCTACATCATTCATGCATTTCCATACCATACACACATCAATGCTATCGTTTAGTTCACACCGGCACGATCGTATGCAAATGCACTGGGGTTGGTGACATGTCCGCCTTTTTCTCGGTGCGTGGGTTACATATGTACCTTTGAAGGGTGACGTGTCACTCCTTTTATTCTCGGTGCGGTGGAATCATAACGTACTGCCCAGAATAGGTGATACGTCCTACTAATTGGCGCGGGAAATAGCAAACGCACGTAATGCAGGATGTGTGGCTACTAATTAGGCCCGGGGAAATCACATCACCACACACATCACATACATTTATCATCATTCATGTCATAATCTCATTATCATATACACTATATCGTCTTATCGTACATAATATAAGTTTTATCGTTACTATACATTCATAGGCACATTATAAAGCCAAGATCAACATACATGTCACATTTACGATCATTGATGTCTTATAAGCATATCATGGCTCTATCACGATTTAGTGTCATTACATACACCTATACATGTATATCTATACATTCATATCATATATTGGAACTTATAAGCATCTATAGTCATGTCAAAGTGACGTAAGGTCGTGGAACCCCGATTGCGTTATGGAGTAGATGGAATTGATCATATCTCACCTTGAAGGGACTAGAAATTTAAGGTGATGTTCACAAGAAAGAACCAATGAAATCTCACTTATGATCCTTTACTTCATGGCGTCATTTAACACTACAGAGTTCTTTAGATTTAACCATCGTCGTCAATTATCGTGCCGTGCTTCATCCCTCTTCTTTATCTTATACATGTGTAGCTCCCTAGTCATGGACTCGTCGTCATTACTATCGTGCTCATAGTATACCTCTTTATCTTTCTCTCATATAACTATTTATAACGTAGACTCTTAGTTCTTCGCAGTTTAGAGATTCGTGGAGACGGAGGAAATCATGTCTTGAAAGGAAGTAACTAATCATTATAAGGTAGGTTTATTAACAAGGATCGATAGCAAGGAGTCATATAAGGATATTAACCTTATAGAAATCTTGTATCGTAACTTTAGATTTACTAGAGAAGCCATTATCACATTCATGTCATTCTCTTCATTTTATCTCATATGAGCTCTTTATAGCGTAGTCTCATCATTCCTGGCACATACATACATGGAAAAGTCATAGGAAGGTAGGAGGATTCATATCATAGATCATGCCTTAGAAAGTAAGGTTGGGCACACATACCTTTGTCGTTTAACTATTCGATTGCTTGCTCGTTCTTCTTTAAATGCTCGCGGTTTACCTTGAAGAGGATTCGCATCAACATTAGTTAAACAATCATGCGCAGCGTACTTACTAAAGCTATAGAAAATTGGGCAGCGTTTCCTTTGTTTATACTACTTCCCACCATATTCCTCATCGACCACTCGGCATTCATAACAATGCTCACAATATCATAAGTGATAAGCATCATCCATTCGCATTATTCACGTTCGGGAGGTTTCACCCCAAACTCTACTCATATCCACGACCAAACCTCACTTTCGTGTTCTTTCACATATACTAACTATTCCATGTTCTAAATATCATTTACGTATTCGTAATCTCACAATCCTCCCAACATATCAATATTCACAACTCAAACCAAACTTCTATTCATAACAACACTATTGTCACATTTATGACCCATCTCATATATTCTTTTGTAATCCAAGTGTTTCAACTTAATAATACTCCTAACATCATAAAAATACCATAGAACATACCTTATATGATGGAGGAACAAGCCTTGGATGATAGTGCACCTTTTTCTCCAAACCCCATTTCACCCTTTCTTGGATTTTCTTGGTTTAGATGACTTTGGAGGGCTTTACAAGCTTCGATTCACCTCAAATCTTATTTTGTTGATCCTTTTTTTCCTTGGTTTTTCTTGTGGATGAAATGTGTGGTAAGTTCTAGAGGGTTTGAGAGAGGTGGAGGAGTGTATGGAATGAGAGTAAATGAAGTGGGAACTAATTTATATAATTGAACCAAGTTCGGAGTTCCACGACCTGCTCCACGGTCCGTGGAACCAAGCGCCGTCCGTGAACCGAGGTCGTGGTTCACGACCGCCCAGTCGCCTCCTGGCTGCGATTCCGCACGGACCCATCCACAGTCCATGGAATATTATATGGGCCGTGGAAGTGGTCGTGGAAATCACTGCTTCACCAAAATTGTTCCCATCGTTTCGTTCGATCTCCAATCCTTATGGAACCTTCTTGCCACCTATTTATCACTTTATTAACAATCTAGGGGACGTTATAACTCTCCTCCACAATAAACTTAGGGCATCATTAACTCGATACTCATAGTTTGCATCCAACACACTAACTTATAACTCGATTCCCTTAGCAACTTTCTTTCTTCAAGTCTAATGTCTTTGGAATCTTAATTAGGACTATAAATTTCTACTCCTTGCTTATCTAAACCTCATATACGACATGTCCTTCGCGAGCCTACTCACTTATATACTAAGGGGGGGGTTCGAGGTGTAACAAGGAACTGAGGCATAGGGTTGGAACTCAGCCCCTTGCTCTTCCGTAATAAAGTGGAGTAGCGGGAGGCATTAGATGGAGCCTCATTATGTGATTCATCCTCATCTACATTCATAGGCGGCTCTCTTTCTGCCCGCCTCTTTGTCGTAGTCTTGCCCTTCTGGGCGGCTTTAGCTTTTCCTTTTGGCGGCATTCTGAAATCACAACATACTATTAGGGAGGATTAAAAGCTTATGCACGGCTCTATCGCATGATCTCATAAGAAGAAGGATGGTCATTTTTCCTAAATGCCCTGTAGCCTCTTGTTTATTAGCGTGGCGCGCAACACACCATAAACAAGACTCTACTAGACACGGCTCGTAGACACATCCTAGGACCGAACCGGCTCCGTCACTTCACGGACCCGAGCTACGGGCCGTATGACGGTATCCGGGCTAACCACCGAACACCGCTCATTCCACTACTCATCTATGCTCATTCATACTGTATGCTCGTAATCATATAAAATTATCATCATTTTCAACACATTTACTTTTATAAACATAAGCCCTTCGGCTATCAAAAATATAAATATATGTACATACATATACACTCTAAGACTATGGGACCATACTACCCACACCGCGTATCTACGAGCCTCTACTAGAGTACTAGACATATGGACGGGGCCATGACCCCGTCGTGTCCAATCATGGATATATACCCATATGTACCAAAAGAATAATCAACGGCACCTACGGAAATGAGTGCTCTCAAATCAGCGCTAGCTCCTAGAAATGATCACCTCCCCGTTCACTCCGTGGGCATGAACACACCGTCCGAAGAAAAGGACGTCAGTACGAATATTGTACTGAGTATGTAAGGCATAAACAGTAATATGACATCAATGAAATAAGGAGGCATCAATGAGGAGCAATCTGTAACTGACTGCATCATAAAAAAAGGAATGCATGCTGGCTTACTGTCATTCTCATCATCATATCATATATGCATAAATGTATAAACTGCCCGACCATATAGGTACGGTGTGATAATCAATAACATTAGCATTAGCATTAGCCTGCGTCCTGTGCCACCCCGCATCAGGGTATCATCTCATACCGCCCACTAGGGTGTCTGCCCACGTTATCTGGCCATGGTGTACAGCTGCCCGCCTTGGCGGTGACTGCCCGGCCATATAGGCGCAGTGTAATATCATCATCATATGCTCATCATAATATGCTCATAATAATATGCTCATAATAAGATGCTTATCATAAATCATCATAGTGCATGCATAGATAATCGTACTCTATCGGGGTGACATAAGGTCATGGACCCCCGATTTCATTATGGAGCATTCATAAGCATTCTGCCTCACCATGAAAGAACAAGCATAAGGTAAGTGGATAGAATGATCAACATCAATAGAGTATAAATAACATCATTAGCTTTATAGGAACATCATATCATGGATTATAGCTTCTTGGACTTAACTTATTATACTCATAACGTATCTCTTATCTCATATAGCTATTCATGAACAAGGCTCTTAGCTTTATTAAAGATAGGAAATTCATGAGAAAGGAGAAAATCATGTCATAAGATTCATTCCTTAGAAGGAAGGGACTAGCCTCACATACCTTTGTCGTTTAGCTATTCTATCGCTTGCTCGATCTCCTTTAATGCACTCGTTTATACCTTCAGGGGAATGTATATCGACATTAGCTAAACAATTGTGTAACGTGTTTTAAGGCTAAAGAAAATTGGGCAGCGTTTCCTTTGTTTACACTACCTTCCTCCATATTCCATATCAACTCCCAACATTCATAACAACAATCACACTATCATAAACAATAAGCATCATCTCTTTACATTGCCCACAATTCACAATTTCACTCCAATTCTCCATAATCATGACCAAAGTCCATTATCGCGTTTGTTCTTATACAATACTCATTCCATGTTCTAAATGTCATTTATAATGTATTTGAAATCTCAACGTATCCATTTTCATGATTCAATTCAACTACTACTCAACAATGATACTATTCACACACTTATGACCCATTTCTATACTCTTCTACAATTCAAGTGTTTTAACCTATTAATACTTCAAACAACGTGAGAAGATCATGAAACTCACCTTAGATGATGGAGGAACAAGCCTTGAATGGTGATACACCTTTTGCACCAAAACCCTATTTCATCTCTCTTGGGATTTCTTGATTTGGATGACTTTTAATGAGTTTCATACACTTGATTCTCCTCAATTCTTGTTGTTGATCTTTGATTTCTATTGATTTCTTATGGTTGAAGTGTATGGAAATGTTCTAGAGGTTTCTTGAATGGTGGAGATGAAAAATGAAATGAAAAGAAATGAAGGAGAGGTCCCTTATATAATTTGAGTTCAGTCCCGACCAAGATATACGGACCAACATACGGTCCGTATGTTTTCTACTGGCCGTATGTTTGGCCGTAGATCTGGTCCAGTGAGTTATGGTATTCTGGGCTGGATCTACGGTTGGACATACGGTCCATACTTTCATACTGGCCGTAGGTTTGTTCAGTTTTCCGAGAATTGTTTCGTCGACTCATTTGATCTCCGATCCTTATGGAACCTTCTTAACACTTGTTTATCACTTCATTACTATTCTAAGGGATTTTATAACTCTTCCTCAAGGTACCATTAGCACGTTGTTAACTCCATACTCGAACTTCTTATCCGATACACTCAACTTATAACTTGCTTTCCTTAACAACTTTCTTTCCTTTACTCGAATGTCTTTGGAAAACTTAATTAGGACTATCAAATACTATTTCTTACTTGTCCAAACCTCGTATACGTCATACCCCTCGTTAGTCTATTCACGGTACGTTAATGGGAATTTTCCAAGGTGTAACACACTATGCCAAAAATGGCGATGATAACACAGGCGAGAGATGAGGAAAGATGTGCGGCTAGGGTTTCTTCGAAAGAAACCCTCTTCTCGTTCCTAGTAGTCGTTTGGTTCTAATGAAAAACAAAAAAGGAAAAGGGGGTTATTCCCTTTAATTCCACTTTGGGTCGGGTCGGGTCCTTAATGGACTGGCCTGGTCACAATTGAAAGGGAAGAAAGGAGATCCCTTTGCATATACAACCATATACACGATATACATACATATACATGTATATCGGTGTATACACGTGTATATACATAAAAAGGGCTTAAACATGGTTTTAATAAATAACCACAATTAAGCAAATCAATTAAATTAACTTCAACTATGACCCAACACAATTAATTAAGCAATTAATCAAGCTAATAGACACTATGACCCTTCAACTTCATTTTTTCCTTCATTTACTACTACATCTCTTGGATCTTCCTCAATATCAATCAAAGATTTAAGAACTAGATCACATCTATTTTCAACAGATATTATCCCATTTACATTGTCCTGTTCTACTTCCTTTTCCTCATCCACTCTATCCCCCTATTTAGCAGAGGGATATTGAGTACTAATAACATCTTCACTCTTCTCATCTTGATCATCACCTATATCCTCTATCCCATCATCTTGTTTACAAACTTGTTGTTCACTAACATTATTCACATCATCTTCCTTGTCTGACCTGATCCTTCTACATTGTCCATCTTCTCTTTTGTAGCAGTTGTAGACAAACTTTCTACAACTTCATGACCATTACAACTTGTATCAAAACTCTCTGCTGCATCAAACACCTCTACATTGTCCTCCTTCTCCTTTAACTCGGTTTTAGGTAGAATTTCTACAACTTCCTGATTGTTGTGCCCAACTACTTCTTTCTCCTTCTCCACACCTTTTAACTCCATAGACTTTGTTGATTGTTCCAGGTTTTCCTTTCCTTCTCTACAGATTCTTTCAGTGATTCAACTTCATGAAGCTCAACAACCTTATTTTCCTCAGTTAGAGCTTCAAAAGCATTTTGTATTTGAACTTCTGCTACATTCCCATTGATTAGCTTCCCATCTATGAACTTGTTTGGTTTCTTATCCATTGTGAATATCCTTCTATTTTTTACTATGTTCCAATCATCAGGACCCCCAATAACTCTTCCATTAGACAACATGCGAGCTGGTATTCTAAGATTTCTATAAGGTCCCATAGGTGGTTAATGTGCTTGAGCCTCAGAACTTTCACCCATGTCCTTTCCTTCAACATGGAAAACTCTCAATTCTGGATGCAATATTCTACATCCTTCTTCATTGTGGCCCTGAAACTTACAACATTTGCAACACTTTGGAAGCAGATCATATTGAATTTGAGCTTTGACTAAACGAGATACACCAGTTTTCTCATCAGTAATTTTCAGATTCATCACTTTTGGTAAATCTGCAACAAGATCAACTAGAACCTTGACCCTCGCATAGTTTGGTCAAGTCTTATTAATAGTAGCCATATCCAATTGCAATCATTTACCAACTGCAGAAGGTAAGGTAAACAAAGAATTCTTCACAAAGAACGTTGGTAGTAAGTTCGGAAACGAAGTCTAGGCCATCGCAATTGTTGTTTCCTCATCAACTTTAAATTTTGTATCATATATCAAAGTTCTCATCCGATATATTCCTCCATCGCTAGATTTAATATGATAAGCAGCCTTTGATATCATCTGGAGATAATCTTCAAAAAGTTCAAATCATATAAGAACATAACAATTTCCTAAATAAACCAATACGATAGTCTCCTTTAATCCCATATTATAGTGGAATCTGTGTCCTTAATTCTTCAAGATTGGGCCATTCATCAAAGAACTTACCAACTGCAGCACATTAAAGCTTCTCAATAATGTTCATATGTTGAACCTCTGCTTCTATCTATTCCACCAAAGGTTCTCCATCTATGATCTCCACTGTATTGATTAGAATGGGTTCAATTTCATTGTCCACTATCTGCATGTTCGTATTTCCATTAGGGTTCATCAGTTCTGCAAAGTTCTTTAATAGGGCCTGAACTGCATAGTTCTCATGGCTATTAGGGTTAGGGTTGTTAGGGTTTGGCAATGTATTCATAAGGTTAGAAATCAATGCGGAAGAAGAAAGATCAGTCAAGGGAGGGATTGATGATGAGGTATAGCTGGGGGCCGGCCACCACCAAAGGTGGTTCAATCGGCGCCGGCGCCGCCATGGTTTATTAACGTAGTTTTTTTTTTTTAAAGCAAAGTCCACTAGGATTTTTGGGCCTAGGGCTAGTTTTATTAATTTTCTAAAAAGCAAAAAATCCCAAAGGGAAAGTACAAGGAAGGGGGACTAGGCCTTACCTTACTAATTCTTATGAGGCAAAAAAAAAAAAAACCTCTACACTAAGAAGTATGTAAGAAAAACGAACTAGAAATGATCAAATAGGGTATGATCATCACAAAGTTTATAAGACACTCTGTGATGATATTACACATGATAATACTAAGATAATGAGAAAATAATACAAGAAAGAGAATAGAGTCAAGATCCTTCTTCTTTGAACCTGTAAAATCTTCTAAATCTTGTAATTTTATCACCTTGTCTTGTTCTTCTAGCCTTTCCAAAATATCTTGGAACTTCATCAATTTTTCCTGGATCTAGTCGACTTATTTGAAGTGGTAGGAACTGCCACTTTTTGTTTTGCTTGCCTCATTGGAATATGCCTTGGGATGAATTCTTCAGTCACCTTTCCATCCCAGCTCCCTTTCCTTGTATGACATTTATTTCTGAATTTTCCACTTTGCACCAATCTAGGTGATATATCACCATCCCTTGCAGCATTCAAAAAATTTTATGCAGTAGATTCCTCATCCATATCAATTCGACTTTCCACAGCACCTAGAATTACTACTTGTAAGTTTCCTTGGGCCTTAGGAATTGCAATCTGATTCTGCTTCTTTGAGTGGATTCATGTTGCACCACTTGGTTCTATTTCCCACCTGCATTATCCTTGGTCCTTTGTTGTTGAAGCTTCTGAACCTCTGCATTCTTCTTTCCACCTAATTTAGCATGATTAGAAGCACTTGTATGTTTTTTGGCACTACTCTTGGCTTTCGGAATTACTTGCTGCTGTTTTTGACCTGATTGATCTGAGTTATCAGGTACTTTATCCACCTTGCTGCACCGGCACCTTCCCGAATTTTTCTCGCCCTTGTGCTCTTGGATTCTTTGCATCATACTACTTATTGGCTGATTTTTCTAGTGTTGAAACAGGAATCTTATCTACCTCTTGGCTAATTTCGTGTTCACGTGCATCAACCTGATCCATTTCCTGCATATGCCCATCTGCATCTTGCATATTAGCACCAATCTGTGCCTTAGTGCTAAATTCCACATTAGGAACCACAGTCTGTTCCTCAGAATTATTCTTGCCTTTAATCTCTTCACTTGAATTCTTGCCAAACATAATTTCCACTGGATCTGCTTATACTGAAGAATCCTCAACATCATGCCCTCTTGCAATCTCACCTTCTTCAACCTTGTCACTCCAAAATTTTATATCACCACTAATGCCATTATCAGCATAATAGTTGAAGGGACATCTTGGAAAGCCTGATTTAGAGTAACTTTCTCCATCACTGGTTTAAAAGAGGGATTCCACCTACTACTTAACAGGCGATTTGCTCTTTTTTCCTGGTGTATACACTGGAGCATTCATATTTAAAGGCTTATCAACACCTTTGCCACACCTGAAACTGAACCAACTAGTGCCACAACGTCTGCAACCTCTGAAGCAACTGAGGCAGCTGGTGTTGCAACTAACTGCTTCTGCAAATTGTAACATTTGTACCATATATTTTTTTTGTCACTTGAACTTTGTTACCCTGTTCGATTAATGCCTTCCATATACCGCAACGTTGGTTGTCGGGATACACCTACCCGCTGATACAGCCACGTATGGGATATCATATGCATACATATATATATAATTACTACCATCTCACTTACAAAATATTTCCAAAAGCTATTCAAACTCACCCTAATTCTAGAGCTGTGATGCACCTTCTTCCTCTTCACCGGTCTAGTCCGCCTCGTCCTACGCGACCTCTTAAGGTCTCCAACCACTCCGCATACTCCAATCTCCCTTAGGTCGCTCTAGCTTCTCATTTGCCTTTATATCTTTAAATTTATAGGATTTTTGTACACTTCCTGTGGGGTCACCAATCCTAGTATTTCTCTCACCCTAAAGACGCTTAACCGCGAAACTTTGATGAAATCCCGTGCGTTAATGTCGGTATAATCGTTACACCTCACCGCATGACCTTCACCACATAATCTAAAGCAAGTTAAAGTCATGACAGATTCCAAAACGGTCTCGTAACGCATCTCCCTCCAAAATAGAAAGGGTCTCTTACTCTTCCGACTACACAATTAATATTTCGGCCTTTTAATTCTCAATATTCACCTTTCATCCGTATGTATGACTATTTTTCCGTCCTAGATTTTTCGTATTCCCAATGGTAGCGAACACACCTTGGTCGCCGTTACTTATAAATACCTCTGCTATCTACTTTGGGTTTCCACCGCCACTATT
>NC_081347.1:29096036-29214688 GCF_029784015.1 Lycium ferocissimum | reverse complement strand
AAAAACATGTCCTCAAAATGTAAAGAGTTTAAAAAAATCATAAACCTATGTATTAGAAAAAATACGGGCATTTTTGGAAAATATTTACGGGTTATCGGGAAAGGAATCGTACCTTGGAATCATAGACAACTTTTTGAAAACAAAGAAGTTATGGAAGCATTTTATGAAATCGCAACATAGGAATCATGCCTTTGAAAGAAAGGGACGAGCCTTAACATACCTTTCGGTCGCCTTGGTCGTTCAACGTTTATCCTTCCGAGCTCGTAAATCTGTATAAACCATTCATACTATTATTAGGCTCGATGTCATACGCTCGTCTGTAAGCACTGTGATTTAATTCGTTTAGAATCTATCGAAAATTGGGCGACACTTCCCATTTTATATGCCTAGCCGAAGTCACAATCCAACAACCAACAACAACGACAAAAATACCAACATCAATAACATCATTTCCAATACCAATGTACCATAAAACAACCCAGTTTGTTGTTTTCCACTTCGTAACTAACAGACTTACTACCACGATTATTTAACGACTTTATCTCTAGTAAATAAGCCTTAAATAATACCAAAGAGAGAGATTCATACCTTTTCTCTAGTTAAAATGACAATATCCTCAATATCCCCGCTAAAATCCATGCAGAAACAATACTAGAATCAAACCATAGCGTTACACCGGACCTAAACTACTATAAGATTGAAAATTGCTCGCCCTTCTTGTTTCCTCACTCTCTCTCTTCAATTTCTGGAGTTTTCTAGCAAAATGCGATGAAAAAAGGGGTTATTACCCTTTATATAAGGTCAAATTCGAGTCTTGTGGCGATTTCTTGTAGCCGGCGTTTCTGCTCTGTCGGCTGAACTTGTAACGTCCATAATTCTCTACTCCGATGTCCTATCGATGAGCGGTTTGTTGCGTTGAAAACTAGACTCGTCGAACTTCATTGTAGGCTTTTGTTTCACTTCAAAACGCTTGATATGCTAAGAGATATTTGTCCCTCAATTTGGAACAAAATTTTCACACAAAACGTACCCATCTTTCTCAGTCAATCGTCTTGCTCCATTTTCCTCCACTCGTTTCGTTATAAAACCTTCCGGTATACCTTATATACATCTTTCACTCATTAAATATACTTAATAATGCTTGTTACCTTATATTCAGAAAGTGGTTTTACTTAACCTAACTCAACGTACTTATATGTTTCAAATTTGATAAGTGCTCTTCGAAGATACGGGGTGTAACAGTCAGTCATTCCATACGTAAACTTACCAGTAACTGCAAATTGTAATTCCTCTTGAATGATCATATGATTAATTTTTTTCCATGGAATATTAAATTGTTGGTTCCCCATGTATATAAATGATGTGTTTTAAAAGAATTGGTGGAACAACTTCACCACTATTCAAATTTCCTCCATTATTGGTAGTGTTCGTAATTCCACCACTGTTAGTATTAAGAGCTGCTGGTTGCAACAATTTTGAGAAGTCGAGTGGTAAAGTATTCATTTGGCCACTGGTTTCTGCTAGAAACGTGGTTTGTTGACCATTGTTGCCATTCAAAGCTGCTGGATTTAAAAGTTTTGAGTAGTCTTAGGTTGTGAGGGGCGGAACAACCTCAGAAGGAGGGTGCTCCATGGCCGGAGTGACCATTCGTGGCCAAAATAAGCAAAGTTTGGGTGTGGGGTTTTGGGTCGCATGAGAGAGAGGTTTCAGGGTTTAGGATTTAGGGTTTAGACTTGCCCATTAACGTAGGTTTAGGGTTTGCATGAATTTTTTTTTAAAAAAAATAAAACAACTAGCACCAGGCATAGTTGTGAATTTTATAAATCTAAAGTTCTGTACAAAAGTTGTAAAGAAAGCAAAAAAGCAACAGCCAAGAAAGATTACAAGGCCAAAAGTGCCTAAAAATCAAGGGGAAAACAGCTTAAGTAGCTATGTCTAGCCTAATGTATGCATGAACATTCCAGGCCATAGCTTGATTCCATTTCGATCACCTCGAAGCTCTCACTTGTCTTTATGTAATCAAATGCCAAAAGAAGTATCCTTCCAACTTGCAACTGTGCAAAATCAGGCCTTTTATGCTAGCCATTTTATGTATATAATCTGAGTCTCCTAAGCTTTGATATGAAATATTTGAATAAGACAGTTTATCTGTACTTATCCTCTATCACTAAGGAGATTCTTCCAACTGGCTGAACATGAAGTTAATACCATACATTGGATAGAATTTGTATGACAGAGACTCGGAAACGAGATAATCTTAATCTTGAACTACCTCCGCATGAAATTCCTATCAACGATGATGCGTATTTCGGTGTTCTTTGCGTCTGAACTTATGACTTGCTTGCTTTAATACGCTTCCTCGGAATTCTTGTTTTAAACACAGAAGCTTGAGGCCCCGCATTTTATCCATGTTTACAATCTCATCCTAAGGAGTTGGTAGTTCGGTAAATAGATCGAAGTTGAGTACACTGCCAAAATCAAAAACATAGTTAGTTAAAAAATCGACAAGTGGTTGCCACTCTCTCGACAACTTTGGTCTAAGTTGTATCAGTCCCTTCTTCCTCCATTCTATGATCTTCTGCACCTCCATACTAATACTCCATGGAACTTCCCAGTCCCCTTCTACCGTCTTCGTTAAACCCGAGTGAATAAGTCTCCAATATCGGTGGTAGATGTTCTTTGTATTACACAAATATGATGCCGTATGCATTCTTTTGCCTCTGCACAGAAAAGTTATATTTGCAATCATACTAGCCGATAGCATGAATGAACTCTCCTTCATGATTTCTCACAAAAAATGCGGATACTAGGACCGGGATTTCCCACAGGAGGCTACCATTTATTACATTTGAACCGTCACAACGAAAGACTCATCTATTAAAACTAGTGTGTCTTGTATGCGAGGGCTATGTTGTTCCAAATGTTGTACAGTGAGGCCAAGAGTTTGGAAAATTTGTCATCCATGGATATCTAGTTTTGACCAATTGAATGAGATTAAGATTAATCTCATATATGACACTATATGCCCTGAACGTATGTTACCACCATGCATGTGTGTTTCTTTTCCAAAGTTGCCCAGTATGATTGCGGGAGTTGCTTGATATAATGGTTTTGACTTTGAAGAACACTTTGTGTCCCCCCGTTTTCTTGATAGCTTGATTAACTTGAATAAAAAGGCCTTGCACACAGTTCTTCTGAGAACATCTTCCAAATATCTCCCGGACATATTGACTGTCACAAACATATGGTTCATTGTTTCTTGTTGGGGATGAGCACGAACGCCTACGTATAGACACGATAAGATATCCCAAATGCTTTACGAGTACATCATCACGAGTAACTTAATACACTCTCCTGAAAGAAAGCAATCTTGAAAGGCAAACCTTTGTCAGTTGCTTATAACATCAGTTTGGGGCACTTTAACACTCCCTCTTCTTCCATGCACTACTAACGGTGTATTTACCACTACTAGTGAGCATCGGCAGGGCATATCCATATTTTACAGAGGTGTCAATGTGCGTCTCTTTTCTTACATGATCAACAATATCTTACCGCGCGATTGTTGCAGTGTACGATAACTCAAGTCCCATTCTCCATAACATCTATTACCTCCTGAATACTGTCATCCATAAGAAAATTAGCTGGCATAAGCTGGGCAAGAGGACCAAGTATACTTAGCAGAAGATTATGCAAAGTTGTATCTTAAAGAAATAGTGCGACTTCATGGTGTCCCTATGTTCATCATTACTGATAGACGAGCACAATTTACAGCCAAATTTTAAAAGTCCTTTCAATAAGGTTTGGGTACTCAAGTGAGACTTAGCACTGCATTTCATCCACAAACTGATGGACAAGCTGAACTATTCAAACCTTAGAAGATATGTTACGGGCATATGTATTAGAATTCGGAGGTAACTGGTATGATCATTTACCACTTATTGAATTTTCATACAACAACAGTTATCACTCCAGTATCCAAATGGCCCTGTATAAAGCTCTATACGGAAGAAAGTGTAGATCGTCAATTGGGTGGTTTGAAGTAGGAGAGACATTGACTAATGAGTCTGAATTGATTCGACAAAGCGATGTGAAAAAGATCAAGCTTATTCGAGATCGGTTTTGTGACTCGGAGTCGTCGAAATCTTATGCGGCAATTGTCGATGAGACTTGGAATTCCAAGTTAATGATTGGGTATTCTACGAAAGTGTAAAGCGATGAAAGGTGTAATGAGATTAAGACGAAGGGTATTTTTAGTCACGGTATATTGGACCTTACACAAGATTAGGCGCAAGGTAGGCCAAGTGGCTTATGAACTTGATCTAGCTCCAGAGCTTGAATCAGTTCATCCAGTTTTTCATGTGTCGATGCTTCGTAAGTGTGTTGGAGATCCTTCAAGAATCGTGCTTGTAATTGATGTTCAAATTACTGATAAATTGGTTTATGAAGAAGTACCCATTGCCATACTAAATAGGCAAGTGCGGAAGCTCAGAACTAAAGACGTAGCCTCAGTTAAGGTCACCTGAAGCAATAATAGAGAGAGATGACTTGGGAAGCGAGAAGAAGATATGAAGTCCGAGGTATCCGCATTTTATTTCCACCGCTAAAGAGGTTCAGGATGAAGTTCAAGATGAGACGCCATTGTCTTCGGGTATTTTATACTCTCTTTTAATACTTTTGAGTCGTGTGTGGCTATATTTTCTTGCTGTTGTTATTGAAGCCCTGTGAGGCAATGTTATTTTGGGTTGCTGTGACAGGGTAGTAGTGCTATATTATAGGGGAAACTCTGGCAAAAATTTTGTAGAGTCCCCGAGAACCTAACATTCGAGGACGAATATTCCAAATGGGGGGAGAGTGTTACACCTCGAAAATTCGGATTGCTGTGATATGAATAGACTAACGCAAGCTTGAGGTGGACATGAAGTCCTTATGACTTTAAGGAGCGCATTTGGTAGCTTCAAAGTGCATACGACAAGATTTTGAAGTTATATGAATCGGTGAAACTAAGTTCGTCGAAGGAAGCAAAATATAAGTCGTGTTTGGGGAGGTTTTTGCAATTATCGAGTTAACGATTATTTAGTAATGTCTTGGGAAGGAGTTATAGGGATCCGGGCTCCTTAGATAGTTAATGAAGTGTTAAAAAAGTGTCAAGAAGACTTCATAAGGATTGGAGATCAAACGAATCGACGAAAATAATTTTGGAAAATGTGAGTTATACGACCACATATACGGTCCGTATAAGGGTCCGTATAACAGTTACAGTGAAGGGTCATCACGTGGTATTATATGGTCACTTATACAGACCGTATAAAATTATACGGGCCGTATAAGTGTCCGTATAATCACATCGGGCAGCTTTATTCTCTTGTTATAAATAGATGGCCCAAGTTCTTATTTCTCATTTCCCATCTTCTCCATAACTCTTGAGAGCTCTAGAATAATCCACACACCATATCAACACAAACCCAAGAGAAATCAAGGATTAAATACCAAGAATCAAGAGAATCAAGTGTAGAGAAGCTCACTAGGGTTGGTAGAAGCCAAGAATTCCTTTGGTATTGAAGTTGGGGTTTCACTCAACTAAAGCATATTCATCCAAAGTTCATCCTTACATGATAGAAGGTGAGTTTTACATTCATTCCATATTATTAGAAGTATTTGGTTGTTGAATAACTTGAATGAAGGAAGGAAGAAGAATATGAAGCTCAAACATGGATTTAATGATATTCTTGAATAGTAACTTGACTTGAGTCATAGTTCTTGGTATGCCATGAGTATAATTTGGTGTGGATGATACTAATGACGTTGAAGAAGTATTATGTGAAAATGAATATGGTATTATGTTGTAGTTATGATTATGGATGATTCGAAAAGGAGTCTTGAGAATTAAACAATGCTTAATTGAAGAAGTTTATTGATTATGATATTATGGGTGTTGTTATTGATGTTTGGGAGTTGTTTACCATATGGAGAAAGTTGTTGAAACAAAGGAAATACTACCCAATTTTCGTTAGCTTTTAGTCGCTTTAGCTTAAACTTAAGTGTATCTTCACTTATCTAATTTTAGTGCGAATTCTCTTAAATGTAGAGTCGTGAGCTTCAAAAGAGAATGCGTAGTCGTTAAGAAGACGTCAAGGTATGTTAAGGCTAATCCCTGTCTTTCAAAGGCATGACTCCTATATTACGATTTCCTACATACTTCCATGACCTTCTTACATTCCAAAAGTTGAGAGTCCAAGATTCTTAAGTGCTTCTTATGAGATAGAGATAAGATATGTTCTATGATAATGATGATGATGATGATCTTAATTCGAGAGATTCCAAAGCTTATGAATTGATGCTATTATGAGATTGATGATCTTATTTTATGATTCCCTTGATGTTATTCATTATTGCCAATCTCATCTTATGATACTAGTTCCTTCAAGGTGAGACATAGTGATGATGAATGTTCTATAATATAATCATAGATTACCGACCTTACATCACTCCGATAGAGTTGTAGCTTTCACTTGGGCTCTCATGCATGCTTTATGTTATGTACATGTAAGAGTACACCGTGCCTAGTCGGCCGGGCAGACACCACTACGATGGGCATAGTGGGCAGCTTATGATTATACCGAGCCTAGTTGGCCGGGCAGACACCACTAGTGGGCGGCATGAGATGGTTATCCCGAACGCGGGAGGCTTGGATGTGGGCTAATGATGATCACACTGTATCTATATGGTCGGGCAGTTTACATGTATATGTATATGATATGATGTTGTTTGTTATAAAAGTTAGCATGCATGATTCCGCCTTAAGAGGCGATCAGTTACAGGTTATCTCTTCATCTTATGCTCTCTTATTTCTTGATTATGTTGTCATACATGCCTTACATGCTCAGTGCATTGTTCGTACTGACGCCCTTTTTTCTATGGACACTGCGTTTATACCCGCGGGTAGACAGAGAGACGGCACCGATACTTAGGAGTTTTATCAGCATATCTGCAGGAACGCTTCATTATTCCGGAGTTACAGCGTATTGGCATATTCTTTTGTGTACATATTTGGGGCATGGCGGGGTCCTGTCCCGTCTTTTATGATTTCAGTACTCCAATTAAAGGCTCGTAGATACATATGTGTGGGTAGTAGATGTTATGTGATCTCTTAGTGTATATTCTCTACTTATCATTTTGTAGCCTCGTTGGCTTATGTATATATATGTTTTGAGGGATATTCGAAGATCATTCCAAGATAAGCTTGTGTTGGGAATGGTTTATGTTCAGGTTGAGTTTGATGATAAGTCTGACAGGTGGTGCTCGGTATACTAGCTCTGGGTACCCGTCATGACCCTCTAGTTGGGTCGTGACAGTATCTCCCCTGTTTATATCCCTAGCCCGAAATCACAATACCAACAAAACAATAATAATAGCAACACTAATATCAACAATATTATCATCAATATCAATATCCTAAATAAAACATCCCACACGATGTTTCCCCAATTTCTCAACCAATCACTAGACTTTACAAAGTTTTAACAACTAAATTTCCATGTTACAATTCATAATACCCATAGTAAAAAATATCCTTACCTCAATCAAGGTTGGTAAGGCTTGAAATATTATTTATCTTCGGCGACCTCCTTTGATTTGCCGAGATTCATTGTTTAGAACAAGAACTACAAGACCTTATACAGTTCCCGAGCCTAAATCCCGGAGTTTCACTTGATTTGGGCTAAAATTCTATGGAGGAAGTTGGGAGAATGTTCTAGGGGGTTAGGGAAGGTTTTAGGGGTGTTTGGATGAAAAAATAAGAGTGGGCAAAACCCTTTTATAATGTTCTGGGGTCGGTTGGCATCGACCTAGAATTTTTTCGGTCTTTGTAGCGCGCATGTCGGCACGCATGGCGCGTTTTGCGTTTTACCGGCGTGACTTGTAATGTCCATAATTCTCTACTCCGAAGTCCTTCCGGAATTCCTGGAATTCCTCATATGCGTCCTTCCGGAATTCCTGGAATTCCTCATATGCATCCTTCCGGAATTCCTCATATGCATCCTTTACTTATAAAATATACTTAATAATGCTTCGTCCCTTATACTCCAAAGTTGTTTTACTTAGCCATAGTTCAACATACTTACGCTCAAATTTGATAAGTGCTTTTCCGCAAGTACGAAATTGTAACATCCTTCCCCTTAAAAACATTCATCCTCGAATGTTGTGGCTTGCAGCTTACTTGATGTTATTATTGATTTCTCGAAATGGTTGTCCTCCTTTAGGCCCTGATCTTCATACTCTTATAATATGAGCCCATCAATCTTCTTTCATGTTCCCTTAATTCTCGAACTCATCCATTATTTCCATATCCTCATGTCTCATGTATGTAATCGGTGGTCAACTGATATCCAGCTATCATCCTGTTCTCATTAAGGTGGTCTTGGCTCATGATAGCTACGGCTCTCTGCCGACCTTACGAGTATTCTTAATTGTTGTATCCTTTTTACTTGCTCTTTATTTCTTTGCTAGTAGACAAACTCTTTTGTTCAGTTATGGCACCTTTCCTTGCTTGCTTCTCTGGTGCTATTTTAGATTATCCCTTTTTGTACTAGTCGACCTTATATACATACCATATCATCTCCTTTTAATTCCTCGGTTGGACCCCTTAATTCCTTACAATATCATCATGTTCATATTTGAACTTTTCCTCCAATTTCCTCTTCTTAATTTTAACATAATTACAAAATAAACTCATGAACATGGAACTAAGATAAAATCCTACTTAATCATAATTTCCTTTCAATACGAGTATGCTTCCCTCCTTAAGTCTCTCTTATACCGATGACTAATTGAGACTTAAACTAACAACCATTCTTCTTCGGCTCCTTATCGTCGTCCTTGCACCATTTTGTTGGTCATTTCATCATGGCGATTGTTTATATGGTTTTATGTCATACACTCTCACAATTGATATAACCGGCGACTTGGAATTTCACGACTTACGAGGTACTCCTTAATCTCAGGCAGTATTGTTGTCCTGCTATCCATAGGCACACTATCTTCCTTTCCTTTGAAGATTATTGAACTTCCTATAAATAATCCTCTTTTAAAGCTTTCATCTCTTCTAGTGCTACAAGTTCTTTTTAGTAGTCCTGATTGTCCCTTATACTTATCCATGGTCATATGCGGCCTTTCTTGCTCCTTCTGTTACTCCTTGCAGTACTTTACTGCATATCTAAATGTATCTAAAATTTCTTCGGCGCAAGTGATTCGAGTCATAGTCCGGAATACAACGTATCGCGTTTAAAACTTATTCTCCTTTCCATATTTGTCTCGCGATATACTTGGGTACAATCCATTTCTCACTTTTCTTTAGCACATTCTTGACATATCGGTTCATCTAGAATTTTGGCTCCTGCAATCTAGTATATTTCCCTCTTTTGAGCTTGGGAATATTTTAATTCATCTTAGAATTGAATTTGTTCTTCCCCTTTTTTAAGGATGTTCTCATATACCAGTAACTTTCGAGTATTGACCGTCTTTGATAATCATCTAGCTGACCTTAGCGATCCTTCAACTCCTCTATTCCATATAATGTCGAGTTCTTTTCATCGCGTACGGTTTAACTTATTTCCTTGTTGAGTTCTCCGTATCAAATCAAAAATGCTTATACATATCGGATGCACATTCGGATGCCTTCTTTATTGACTTTTCACTTCTACCTTTCATGACCAGTAGTCCCCTAGGCTAATGAATTAATGGGGACATCAAAATTCATTAGGCCCATTGTTGAGTGTCTGACTATACCACGCTCCTTTAGCCCTAGTCTTCCTCCACGACTATCTTCTTAGTATCCCTGAAATTCTCCTTGCTCTAGGTTCCCAATTCCAATTTATGTCTATACTATACCATTAAAAGTTGATACTCCACACCATCCATTCCCACGACTTGTCCTCTCATTAGCTTAGCTTATTTTGTCCCGTAATTCTTCTTAACTTTGTTGCATCACGACGGCATCACGATCCTTCAGTGTTCGTCTTTTCTTCTTCTTATCATGAAATCCTCACAAAGTACACCCTTTCCTTTCTTCTTTCGTCCAGTCTTCATCTTCCTTTATGATACTACAACTTATACACATATATATATCTCGAATTTTCTCGGTTTTCTTCATGATCGCATCTTTCACACAACCATTGTCTTATAATTTTAATTTTTTTTTCCTTTGGGCAAGCCTACTGACTCATTAACCTTCTCCTTGTTGTCGGCGGCCACATAATTCTCTTTCCATTTCGTTGACACCTCCTCCTTTCTTTAGTCCTCATAGTTACTTTTGTTTTTTTCTACTTGTAAAACGCCTGTTTCCATTAGTCATTCTTTACTCTTAGCTTAGGAGACTTTGGAGTGTTTCGTTACGAGTGCGAATCCCTTTTGACACTGAAAATCTGTTCTTGGGGTACTTTCTCCCCTTAAGTAGGCGTACCAATCATGGGTTCACATCCATTCTCCTGGTTAAATCTCAGGAGTTTAAAATTTCCTCATCGCTCTCATAAGACCTGTTTATTTCTTCTCAAGGATGCACCTTTGTCCATTATTTACAACCTTCTTGGTTATGAAGATGTATAGGTTGGTTCTGGGGTCCTCACGTTTATCCTTTGTCACGTACAATATTACTCTATCTCCCGTTGATTTATTTAAATTTGATCCCATTGTCTGCTTTCCTGCTTCCATCCTAACCTTTTCCTCAAATATATTACCTGATCCTCAATAGGTATACGTTTTCCTTGTCCAAGTTTTCTCGCCTTCATGATATCATAACCTTCTTTTTCCTAATGCTCGTGCTTATATATTTGGTTGTTACCTTTGCTATCCGACTTTAATTCCCGAGAAAACCCAATCCTAATTCTCTGCGCAGCTTGCTACCTCAATTTTGACATACATCACAATCAATACTTTTAACATGTCGTAAAATCAATCATAAGGGTATATATAATACTCGATGTAGCCACTCGTGACTTATTTTTTTATCGCTTTTCAACACCTTTTCTTGTGAGATATCTCGTTGCTATTTGATTTTTGTCCTGAATCTGTGGCTTTAATACATCTCCCTTCTCTTTTTGCCCAGCTAGCCAGACTCATACCTCGCGATCATTTCGAAATTCTAATTGCAAAGCCCATATGCTCCTAATTTCCCTCGGGCTATTCTGGTTTCTCATATTCTTTTTTTTTCTTTTTTCGTATGTCTAGATCTATAGGTCTTCCTAGCATATCTTTCTACGTCCTAACTATAAATCCTCGCGATATAACTTTACTTAAAAATCTTTACTCGTACTTGTACCCTGTCTCTTTGTCAGTACACCTACTCTCTTCTCTCCTTACACATAAATCGATATCGCACCTAAATTCTCTATCGTCAAATAACCTTCACAACACCCATCTGAAAAGATTGAGGTGAATCCTTCTTATAAGGATTAGCTAGAAATACACCACATATTCCTAAAGTTGATACAATGTCTACTTCCCTTCATCGGCCCAAGCAACATCACATTTAGAAGTTATATAAACAATCCAAGAACAATCATAATTGCAATCCAACTTACCTAATCATTTCTCGTTCTTGAAGTTCAAGGTCATCATTAATACCGGCGTAACTCGGCCATAATGATTCTCGAATAGTATCAACCATCAAATACTCGAGAACCCTTGAGCGAATGACTAGTGACCACGGATCCCAATGTAAACTCACATCATATAGGAAAGTCCAATAAAACGAGTCTGTGTGCCTGTCATCAACCCGTCCTGATCTTATGTATATACATAAACTTCTAGAGTAAAACTTTCCCCTACTCGTTAACTTCCTTTCCCATATCAGTATCTTTTCGTTATCTCTTACTTACCAATCCATAAATTGTAATACTGCATTTAACTTCGTAGTGTCAACTTTCCCTATATCTTCAATGAGTCTCAATTCTTCGAAATCTCGAATGCAACTCATTCTAGTTCATTTAATTACTAATCATATTTCCCCTCCAGGGTTCTTCCCTTAAAAATGCCTCATAATTATTCATTCAATTATAACTTACCAAACATTCGATTGTCATATTTTCCCTTCATTCTTTCTCTACAGCATAGACATTCAAACAATTCAATTTGTAAAATTTTTGGTAGAGTTTGCTCTATACTTCTTACTGCCTCATTTATGCACACGGCCCAGGAAACACATCCAATGCCTCACAGAGCGATCACAATTACGCGTAATATCTAGCTTAAGTTCTTATATCAAAGTCTATCAATATCGCAAGGCGGTGAAACATACCTTTCGGAGTATCAACTTCAATTCTCATCAATTACTTCCTAGCGGCATAATCAATCGTTTATCCACAATCAAACATTTAGGGTTCGAATCGGGGACATCACATCCTATAATTTAGCTTTACGGCACGATCTAAGATGAGAAGGAAGGGTCAATGGTTCCTAAATGCCCTGCAACCTCTTGTTTATAAGTGTGGCGCGCTTCACACCCATAAATAAGACCCTACTGAACACGGTGCGCCGTAGACAACTCTGACAGAATCGCACTCGATACCAAGTTTGTCACGCCCCAAATCTCGAGCGAGCGTGACCGGCACCCTTGGCACAACCAGGGCCCGAGCGAACCACTTCGTAACGAAACTCTTTATAAGGCCTACCGCACGCGCAGTGACAATACCAATGTCGGCGGCGCGCCGTAATCCGATATATATATATATATATAGATATATATATCCTGACTATCTCGTCTGAACTGGGCACACACGCACCCAAAATATATATACACAATTGAGCAAGTCGACGAGACTGCTATGTATGTTGTATAACAAAAATGAGAGCCGACAAGGCTACATAACATCCCAACTACATACAACCGTCTGGCTGTACCTGCGGGGAACACGAGTCAGAAAGATGGACAGACAAGGCCCCGCCATACCTATCATATATATGTCAAAATAGCATACCAAAAGGTCAGGCCTCCGAAGTGGGGAGCTACCGGCCGTACCGAGTGGAGGACCCACCGAGCCGGATCATCTGTCTGGCTACTCGAACCAACGCGGCACGAACGCAAAGTGCCCTCGAAGCGGACGTCAGTACTAAACAATGTACTGAGTATGTAAGGCAATGGAATAACTGAAACTGAACTGAACTGAAAATAATACAATCTGGAGGCCAAAGAATGCCCTGAAAATCCCACTTGACCTGTCTCATATGAAATGCAATATAATACTATTAAATTTCTCACTGACCAAGTGGCCAGGCAACTGAAAATTCTCACTAACCCGTCGGCCAGACAATGCGTCTCCTCTAACCTCGGCCGAATTCCGTCTCCCACCGACCGGCAGGCTTGGCATTACATCTCACCGAATTGCAGCTGTGCATATCTATCTCGTCGACCATGGCCAACTAAAGAAAATGTTTCAACGACAATGTTGTGCTAAAGAAAATGTTTCATTGACCAAGTGGTAAGGCTAAAGCAAAATATATATGCATGTCATGCAATATATCATGCATAGCTTTGAAAACACCGATATCAGAATATTGCCCTTTTCCGTCTCTTTATAAGCTTCGTAAGGACATAGGGGGATATGGCCCCTCGTAAAGACCAACATAACACTCAAAACTATGCACAATATGACAAGCTCTGCGGACAAATCTCTCTAGTCATAAGACTTTTACATGCTCTCCTACCATATATGGAATCATGCCAAGAAAAGAAGGAACAACCTTAACATACATTTTTGTCTCCTTTAACTACTTAACGCTTATCCTTCCAAGCTCGTAATCTACATTCAAGAGGATTCATACTATTGTTAGGCTTATCGTCATATGCTTGTCTTAAGCCTTCAAATTAAATCTTTAAAATCTGCCGTAATTGAGGCAAGATATCCCTTGTTATATCCCTAGCCAAAATCACAATACCAACAAAACAACAAAGAATAGCAACGCCAATATCAACAACATCATCATCAACATCAATATGCTCAATAAAACATCCCACACGATGTTTCCCAATTTCTCAACCAATCACTAGACTTTACGAAGCTTTTAACAACTAAATTTCCATGGTACAATTCATAATACCCATAGTAAAGAATATCCTTACCTCAATCAAGGTTGTTAGGGCTTGAAATCTTATTTATCTTCGGCGACCTCCTTTGATTCGCCGAGATTCGTTGTTTAGAATAAGAACTACATGACCTTATACGCTTCCCGAGCCTAAATTCAGGGGTTTCACTTGATTTGGGCTAAAATTGTGGAGGAAGTCGGGAGAATGTTCTAGTAAGTTATGGGGAAGGTTGTAAAGGGGTGTTTGGATGAAAAAATAAGTGGGTAAAACCCCTTTTATAACGTTCTGTGGTCGATTGGCACCGACCCAGAATTTTCTGCATCGTAGCGCACGTGTCGCGCAGACCGTTTGCCGCGCGTTTATTCCGCCAACCTAACTTGTAACGTCCATAATTCTCTACTCCGTCGTCGTATCGACGAGCGGTTTGCTGCGTTGGAAACTAGTCTTCATGAACTTCAATTTAGAATTTTGCTTTACTTCAAAACTCCTCATATACTAAAAGATATTCTTTCCCCAAATTGGCTCATTCTTGTCGTTCAAAGTAGCGCTCATCTTCTTCCAAAGTCATACTAACTCAATTTCTTCCACTCATTTCCTTATAGACCTTCCTAATTCCTCGCTACGCATCCTTTACTCATAAATGTACTTAATAATGCTTCGTCCCTTATACTCCAAAGTTGTTTTACTTAACACATTTGGATGGGCTTAAATAAAGTTACTTATAAGCTAAAAAAAATAAGTCAAGTAGAACTTATTTTTTGGCTTATAAGCTACTTTAGATAAGCTAAGCCAAACGTGGCCTAATTATTTTTTTGGGCTTATTTTAAGACAAAATGACTTTAAACCCAGCTACCAAACACTCAAAAAATCAAAAACATAAAATCGTTTTAAAGAATCCTATAAGCCAATCCAAATGGGCTCTTAGCCATAGTTCAACATACTTACGCTCAAATTTGATAAGTGTTTCTCCGCAAGTACAGGGTGTAACATGTAGGGTATTTATTATTTAGAATTAAGGATAAAATGTAATTTAATAAACTTGGGGATTAAAATAAAAGTCTGGGAAGAAGGGGTAAAGGGCTAGGGGAAGGGGGTAATTAGCTGTTTTTTGTCGTTGCCAACGACTAATTTTGCCACAACATTCGTTGACAATGGTTATATGTATTTTAAATTCTTTTTTTACCCAGGTGCGTAGATCCTATAGGCCGAGACTGGACCAGGCCGGTCTCGTCGACCCTCTTTCGCTATCCGCCTTATTTGGGTCAGCCTGTCTCATTGACACTCATAGTTCAGGGGTATTTTTGTCAGTTTCCCATAATATAATTTAAAACTTTACTTCAGAAACATAAGTACATGCTTAGTTTGGGTACAACCCCTAAGTAGCCTTCGCGCAAAATTCTAAACTGAATTTACATATATTCCAACCTAGGCCTCGCAATTTTCTTAATTTCCTTTCAGTGCTATAAAGTTTCCTGAATAACTAAAAACTCAAATAGTAATTCTCTAACGAGGAGCAGTCAAATCACGAGCGTGTCAAAATGTGGTTGGATATTCCCATTATCTCACTTTGGAACTGCAACTACGTTTCAAAGATTCAGAAACAAGGACAAACCAGCACTTAATTCGGCTTATTTACTTTCTGTTTCAACTCATTTCGTTTTTTCTTTTTCCTTATTTTCCGTCAAATCGCGAAACAGACCCTTTTCTCTCTCTTGCTCTCTCACACAGCAAACCCTCAAAAAAACAAAAACTCAGTCGAATAGCTCAAAAGGTACTATCTTTTTTCTCTACTTCTTTTTGTTAACTTAAATAGCTCAAAGGGTTTATGCTTGTTGTGTGAATCTTGAATTATTTTTGCTGTTCTCTTCATTCTGTAGATCCACTTGCTTAGATTTGTTAGTCCTGGCCATTAGGGTTTTATGGTTTCTTGAAATTATCTTTTTCTTGAATTTATCTTCTTTAGGGTGATTCTTGAAATAGAAAGTTGAAAGTTGGCTGCTTATGGTTTCTTGAAATTATCTTCTTTAGGGTGATTCTTGAATAAAAAGTTGAAAGATTTGCTGCTTATGGTTTCTTGAAATTGTCTTCTTTAGGGTGATTCTTGAAATAGAAAATTGAAAAATTTGATGTTTATATTGTATTCCAGATTCTGTAACCATGGATGAGCAAGAAGGGGTAAGTTCAGTCACTAGTGTTTCAGAACCTACTGTGCCTGAAGGTGATGAAGCCCTTACCGAAAATTTGGGATGTGAGGGACAAGCTGATGAGCCTTATAATGAGGAAGATGGTGAAGAGATAATGGTAGAGGTAGTAGGTTCTGATGTGTTTGTTGATGGGATTTGTGGTGATGGTGGTGAACTGGGGCAAGAGGGATCGGGAAAAGCAGACACTTTGGATGATCATAGTGATTTTCAATTAAGGGATGCTAAGGATGATGGGAATACTGGAAACGAGGTTGAAGGTGTCGTTGATGTTGCAGGGTCATCCAGGGATGTTGCCGAGGCAGCTGGTGCACAGAGTTTTCCCGAGGTGCCAAGTGTAACAGCGAGTTCTGTTTTAGAGAAAGTCAGCTTCAGTGTTAGTGAGGCGGATGTTGAGGTTAATGTTGTCAGGAGCACTGAATCTGCTGATTTGACTTCAGTTGATGTTGCAGGGTCATCCAGGAATATTTCTGAGACATCTGGCACTGAGATTATTCCCGAGGTGCCAAGTGTAACAGCCTGTTCCGTTGTAGAGAAAGTCAACTTCGGTGTTAGCGAGGAGGATGTTGATGGTAATGTTGTCAGGAGCACTGAATCTGCTGCGCGTGCTGATTTGACTTCAGTTGATGTTGCAGGGTCATCCGGGGTTGTTTCTGAGACAGTGGAAAATGAGGCTGTTCCCATGTTGCCGAGTGAAACAGCTGAGAGAGTTAGAGAGGAGGAGGCTGAGGGGAATGTTGTTAGGAGCACTGTATCTGTTGAAATGAGTGCTGCACCTGCTGAATTGACACCGCAAAGAGTGGGTCTTTCTGATGATGGGGTGTGGAATCCTGGAATTGAGCGGCCGATTGGATCTACTCCATTTGTGCCACAAGACAGTTCGAATCTCGAAATGGAAGAGGCTAGCAATCTGAGATTGGATTCTTCTGAAAAAGATGAAAGTTCAGTCAGAGAGATAGCTGGCCAGGCTAGTGAGGAAGATACTTCTAGTCATGCAAGGGGTCAGATATCAGATCATCCAGCTGAAGGAGCTGTGTCACTGGATTGTGGCATGGTAGAAAAAATACATTCAGAAGTTGAAACCATGGAAGCCAATGCCCATGATCAGGAGAGAGATGCTGTGGGGAACAAGGATGAAAATTCACATCAGGATAGTGGAATAGTACAAAAAGCACACTCAGAAGTTGAAACCATGGAAACTGATGCCCATGATCAGGAGAGAGATGCTGGTGGGGACAAGGATGAAAATTTACATCAGGATAGTGGAGTAGTACAAAAAGCACAGTCAGAATTTGAAACCATGGAAACTGATGTCCGTGATCAGGAGAGAGATGAATTGGGAAACAAGGATGAGGATTCACATCAGGACAGTGGGGTGGTACAGAAAGCACATTCAGAAGTTGAAACCATGGAAACCAATGTCTATGATCAGCAGAGTGATGACTTGTGCAACAAGGATGAGAATTCACATCGAGAGACAGTTGTCTTGGGCAACGAGGATGAGAATTCACATCCTGACATTGAACCCATGGAAACTGATGTTTATGTGAATAACAATTCAAATACAGTGGTTGAACCCCCGGAGACAATTAACCATGATGATCAAATAATTAACACGTGCCATCAGGTTCCTGCAGTTCATGATAATCTGGGTGTAGATGTATCAGTGTCTCAAGATTCTGCTAGCAATTGTGCTGATGACATGATTTCTTTGAAACCAAACAGTCAAATCCCTGAAGATAAGGGAGGAGATATTAAGGTAGTTAGTGTTGAGCATACCCCAGTTGCACATGATCAATCCTTAGGCATCAATGGTGATGATGTGCCATTGCACCCTGGGAAGCAAGAACATGGATTGGAGGAAAATTTGGCAGCAGAGAATGGGCTTATTGGTTCTTCTTGTGAAAAAGCAAACCATGCCGAGGTTCAGGAATTTGAGGTTGATAACATGCATGAAGATAAAAATGTTCTTGCTTTATGTACTCAGGCAGAAACTTCTCATATGGAAACCCAAACTGGCAATCATAAAGAGGCAACTTTGGAGGGTAGTGAGATCTCAAGTTGTAAAGTTCCAATACCCAGTGATAATGGGAGCTTAGGTGGTTCAGACGAGTTGCCAGATGTGCAGCCTAAGGTAGTGGATGGAGTTAGTGAAGTTACTCATGATGACTTCCCACTTCCTTTACAGGCTAGTGCTCATGATACAGGAAACCTTGAGGAGATGGAAGTCGAGGGGGTTCGTCACGAGACAACTGGCACATTGACTTTTACCGCGAATGAGGAAAGTCTGAATATAGTGGAGGTTGATGCCAGGTTGGAAAATGATACAAGAACAGAACCCCTGGAAACCTCTTATGAACCAGCTTGCAGAAATGATGGAGCTAGTGTTGAAATGGACAAGGACGGGAATGCCCTGCTTGGAACTACCACAACAAGCGTAAGTTGCACCGTGTCTCTTGAGACTATTGTTAGCACAAGAGAGATGAACACTGCGGATGAAACAAACAGAGTAACACACTTGCTGCCAGAAGGTTTGGATAGCGACATGTCACTGCAGCATGTTGAGAACGAGAGCTTATTGCTTTTTGATAACTATGCTGGAAACGAAGGCGATCCCCAGGTGAGTGCAGTGTCATGTAATGATGATGTCATGACTGAAGTTCCAGAAGGAACCTCATTAGCATGTCAGGACACTTCCAAAACCTCAGAGTCTGATACTGTTGATGGTAAGTCGCCTCTTTTATTAAAAGACGACGACTTAAAGGTCGAGGCTGAACACAATGTGGAGGCTAAAGACACTGCTCTTGGAGAAGATCCTGCTCAAGGTCATGATCTGGCTCATGATACAAAAAAAAGTACTGTTACAGGAATGCATTCAAATATTACTGAAGAATCTGAATCCTCTGTGAATCAAGGTGGTGTATTGGAGCATGTCGAGATGGATCATGATGCCGGTAATGCAACAACTGCTGGTACACTATTAAATGAAGAAAAAAACTCTAATGTAGAGGGTGCTATAAAATCTGAGGCTGCAATAAATTCTGATGCTGATGTCCCTCCTCCAGTTGGAGATCAAATTGTAGAGGACCAGGACCCTTTTGAGGCAAATGAGGGTATTGATTTCGATGTGCATACTCCAGAAATGATGGTTACAGATGAGCATGAGAAAGGCGAAGTTGAGAAGCTGCATCCTGATACTGTGCAGGAATCTTCAAAGCAAGACAAAGGAACTGAAGAAGTTGCGTCCGAGACTAGCCACACTGTGATACCGAATGAGAAGCCTGTGAGCTTGTTGAAGTTGCATCCTGGTTATCTTGTTCCACCAGAAAATGAGGGCTTGTACTCTATATCTGATTTAGTCTGGGGAAAAGTTAGAAGCCATCCATGGTGGCCTGGACAGATATTTGATCCTTCCGATGCTTCAGAAAAGGCCATCAAGTACTACAAGAGAGATTGCTTTTTGGTAGCTTATTTTGGAGATCGTACTTTTGCTTGGAATGAAGCATCTGTGTTGAGGCCATTTTATTCTCATTTCTCCCAGATTGAGAAGCAAAATAATTCAGAAACATTTCAAAATGCTATAAGCTCTGCTTTAGAAGAGGTTTCAAGACGCGTTGAACTTGGCCTTGCTTGCTCATGCACACCTGAAGACTCCTATGACGAGATTTCATGTCAGATTGTGGAGAATGCTGGGATTCGTGAAAGTAAAAGATATGGATTGGACAAATCAACTGGAGTCACTTCGTTTGGACCTGATAAGCTCATGCACTATTTGAAAGCGTTAGCCCTGTCACCAACTTGTCGGGCTGATAGGTTGGATCTCACTATTGCTCGAGCTCAGCTAGTGGCCTTTTGTAACTTCAAAGGATATCGTCCACCGCCAGAATTCTTGTTAAGTGGAGAATTACTAGAAAATGACGCCGACGTTCCCAGTGCAATTGACGATAATGGTCTTGCTTCGGAAGACAGTGAGCAACATCACACCAGTAAAGCCTCTGTTCACAAACGTAAGCACAGTTCAAAAGATAGCTCACAGCATAAAATGAAAGAGCGGAGCTTGTCAGAGCTGATGGACAATGAGGAGTGTGAGTATTCTCCGGATGCTGAAGATGATTCAGATGGAAAAACACTCATGTCCAGCAAAAAGAGGAAGGCTGTTGATTCTCGTACTGATGGATCGAACAAGAAAACAAGTGTTTATGCTGCTAAAGTGTCAACCACTGCGCCTAAGCCGTCCTTCCGTATTGGTGAATGCATTCAAAGAGTGGCAAGCCAATTAACTCGTCCAGCCTCACTTGTGAAATGCAACAGTGATCAAAGTGGGGCCGATGTTCAATTACAGGACTCTCCAAAGGGAAAAGTTGTGATTCCAACTGAATTACCTTCTCCAAATGAGTTGCTCTCACAACTTCAGTTGGTGGCATGGGCTCCGTTGAAAGGCTACCGCTTCTTAAAAACCATCACTACTTTCTTTTCAGGTTTTAGAAATTCAGTTGCTGCGCTCCAGAAGAAGCTGAATTCATCGGCGGGAAGACCTGGTGGTCGAAAGAAAAGAGCTTCACAAACTGTAGCTGGTTTTGCTGAAGAATTTGAGTTCGATGATGTAAATGATTCTTATTGGACAGACAGGATTGTACAAAACTATGGGGAGGAGCAGCCATTGCAGAATAGTCAAAGTGGGGGAGGAGGGGAACATCAGCTTACGGTCAATGATCCAGAGAAATCCAATAAACCGGGTCGTAGATCATACACTAGAAAAAGAAAACCCAGTACCGATATTGAAATGACACCAGGTGTTCCTCCCGAGGACATTGAGAAGAGGAAGCATGAACCTGCAGAACTCATTTTAATTTTTGCTGAGGGTGGTCCTCTTCCATCTGAAATGAACCTTAATAAAATGTTTAGGCGGTTTGGACCATTGAAGGAATTAGAAACTGAAGTTAATCAAGAGTCTTCTCGGGCTAGGGTGGTCTTTAAAAGGGGTTCTGATGCAGAGGTTGCTCATAGTAGTGTAGGAACGTTCAACGTCTTTGGATCACGGCAAGTGACTTATGAGCTCAGCTACACACCAGTTATCTCATTTAAGCCCATGCTCCTTACTATTACACCAGACATGGAGGGAGCTATTTGATGCTACAGCTCCAAAATGATCGTAGTTTCAGGTAATTATTTGCCCGTTGTAGATGCACTCTTGAATGCAATGCATTTGAACGCTCATTTGTTTGGTCTAATTTGCTAATTTGGCAAGAAACTTTTGCCCATTGTAGATGCACTCTTGAATGCAATGCATTTGAACGCTCATTTGTTTGGTCTAATTTGCTAATTTGGCAAGAAACAACTTCATTGTGGCCTTAGCTCCTCTTTAAAGGGGTAGTTTTTATGTGCTTTCTTTACGTACCATGTTCAGTAAATAGGAGCAAGCTATAGAATTTTTACTTACAAGAAATTACTCGTACCCATATGGAGGGAAAGTCTTTTCAGTATCTAAATTGCCATCCTCTCCTGAATTTTGGGATATGGTGTTTTCTCAAGTTGTAATGGCTATCTTTCCGTAAATTCTTAAATATTCCCTCTTTCCAGTTTTATGTCTTAGTTTGATTAGGCACGGAGTTTAAGAAGACTTTTGTATCTTGTGGTCTTAACCTAAAGATGTGTGTAATGTATAAAATATCCTTTGAATATTTTGGTCTTAGTCATGTGGAATGTTGGAATGAAAGAGTTGCTAAATATAAAAAGCGACATTCTTTTCGATACAAGCTAAAAAGAAAAGTAAGACACAGATTGAAACAGAGGGAGTAATTTTTTGACTATGAAAATTCTTATTATGATTTCCAGGGTTCAAGTAATTTTAACTACATTTCTACAAAACCAGTTCTTTTATAGTTTGTCAAGTCGTTTCTAGGTTCTTTATATGTTGGATGTTAGTTTCCTTTACATTTAATAGCAACTAATTAGCTTTCGGCTCAAGTGTCTTTGCTCGGGATCCTTTTTTCTGACTACTATTCTGCTTCATATTGTAGGTTGAAGGAGACATGATTATTCAGCGGCGGCGACAGTAACATCTTTCATTAGAGTGGGTTGCTGGAGGGAGGGTGACACATCTTTTTGTAAAAAGAAACTTCATTTCTGTCTGTACTTTCTTATCTCGTTCAATTTCTGGAGAAGAGTTTTCCCTCCTGCTCTATTAGAAATGATGTATGGATGATGCATCGATATCGAGCTTCTGATCATCTTTCCAGTTCCCTCTTGATCTTTCTGGATGAATGAAATTGAAATTTTGGCGAGTCCTGGATAAATTATGTTATAAAATCTCTCAAGATGCACTGAAGGTACATGCCTATGAATAATAAAATTAAATTACACACGTGAGGTGGGCTTAAAAGATGTCGAGGTTAATGCAAAAGGTGGAACAAGAATTTCTTAAGCTCCAGTTTCTAGTTAGGTGGCCAATTTAATTTATCTGGAACTTCTTGATACTATAAATTATGACCCGACAAAAACAAGAATTATACAAGAAATTTTGCGGGGCACGTCCTAGTGTCAGTTTGGCTTTTACTTTCTTGATGGCACTCCCTGCTTTTCAATTGCCATGGCATTCTATGTTGGCTGTCGTGATTTGTTCACCAATCTGTAACTGGAAAAGGATTAAACCCTTTTAAGAAATAATTTTTTTGTGATTAGAATACGAACCATAGGATTAAACCCTTTTAAGAAGTAAGGTTTTTGATCGGAATATGAATCATACTGAAGGACCCTTCAACTATTTTAAGGGATAATAGAGAATTGCCGTGACTTTCTATATTGGCTTTATAATTTTTTACCATCAACTGAAAGAAATATGAATGGGATAACTACGTAGTAGGTACATATGTTTGTAGGGTGTCAATCGGGCTCAATCAGCCAAGGCTGAATTCATTTTTTTGCGCGGATTGTTCTTCATTCGGGGGTGGTCTTTAATTTTTGCCCTTCAAATTGGTGGTCTATAAGTTTTTCTCTTCGCCTAATACCCCGAGATTGTGGGTTTGAATCCCAGCTTAGTAAAAAAAAAAAAAAAGTTTGCAAGGTAGAATTTTGCTTCAAAACTCTGCCTTAAGGCACCCATGCAATTTGGCCAGAATTTTGCAAATTTTGTCTCAAGGCCAAAATTCTGCCTTAAGGCACAGTTTTGAAGGCAAAACTCTGCCTTGCGAATTCAAATTCTACCTTGCGATTTTTTTAAAAAATTTTTTGAGTGAGCGGGGGGTTCGAATCCAAAATCAAGAGATTTTTAGCAAAAAACAAAAGTTAAAGACCACAAATTTGAGAGACAAAAATTAAAGACCACCCCAATGAAGGACAATCCTGCAAATTGCCCGACTGAATTCAAGGTGGCTTGCACTCATGACAATCACACTTTTTGGGGCTAAGTTGTGCTTGTTGTGAATGTATTATTTTACTAGCAAATTATGTCCGTGCGATGCACAGGGCCCAACATGATTAATTTGGTTACTCACTTTAGTTAGTTTTTATTGTCACACCCTAATTTCCGATAGGGCGTGATGGGCACCCGACCCTTATTTAGGGCCGAGCGAACCCGCCGACTCTCATCATATTCATAATCACACTGGGCCCGCAGAACATGACACAAGTACATAATGAAAAATTTCTTTTTTTTTTTTTTTTATCGGAAACAAACATGCCTTTCATCATTTTTTTTTCCAAATCAAATAAAGCTAGCATCGTATGAAATCTGTAAACATATGAAGTTCGTAACATAATGCATAATAATACATCGGCTTAGATAGCCGCTTACAAAATCGACATTTCACACACACGACACTGTCTCGCAAAGTCTCTACCAACATCTCGTATACCATACAAAGCACTCGGACTCGGCGGCCACTCGAGGAAATGGAGCTCGCCAATCCAGGAACGTCCTCCGCTAACATCATCTACTCACCGTGGGTACCGCGGCATGAAACGCAGCCCCGAAGAAAGGGGGTCAGTACGAAATATGTACTGAGTATGTAAAGCATGGGAAATCGTAAACAGAACCGTACTGAAACGAAGAGAACAGAAAAGTAATACAATAACCAAAACTCATAACACTTGCTTTTGAACCATAAATTATACGTATCAATTCCATATTTAGCTCATCATGGGACTGAGGAACAGAGTCAGAAAATCATCTCGTACACATACATAGATATAACATGCCCCGGTCCTCTAGTGAGGGACGCGGTAGGTAAAACCATCGATGCATATACATATATCGTGCCCCGCCCTTTAATGAGGGACGCGGTAAGTAAAATCATCATATCATATACATATAACGTGCCCCCGCCCTCAACGAGGGACGCGGTAAGTAAAATCATCATATGCACGTACATGTAACGTGCCCCGCCCTAGAGAGGGACGCGGTAAAGGGAATCATCATATGCCATCCCGGCCACCTCCTCCATATCATCATATCATATAACGTGCCCCGCCCCGCTAGCAAGGGACGCGGTAAATATATGCAAGGAGGGACGCGGTGAACAATGAAATGAAGTGCACGAATACACACCCTGGCCCGGACGCGGTGAAAGAGATAATAACGCCGCACGAGCAGAGTAGTGAGAAACCATATGCACAAATCATCATATACATACCGTAACACATCATAACATCATAACTTATCATATGAGCTGACATTAACCGATGTGGGATTCGCCTAAACCAATGTGGGATTTGCCTAAACCAGTGTGGAATTTGCCTCACCACTGGGTTTGCCCCACCATTGGGTTTGCCCCACCACCGGTCCGATTCCGACCGATCATATTCCGGTATACATACATATAACATATAACGTGGCATATATACACGATACCCGGCCGAAAGGGGCTCGACGTACCGGACACATCATATTTCAGAATACAAAGATCCTTCGCACAATATCATAACCGGCCCGGGACTTGGCGAAAAATGTAACAACGTAATGCACGAGCCGAATCGTGAGTAACCGAATACGCTTTAAAACATTTTCAAAGACTCAATAGGTTAATCAAAACGAACCATCATTTATAAGCCAAAGCGTAGTCGGATCGATTTTCTTCCGAATATCACTCGGAACATATCAAACCGTACCGTAGAAACCATAGTTACGTATCAAAATCATGTGCATGAAAATCCTATTTCGTACTCAACCGATAAATAAGTAATCATACTCGGGGGTCGGAAAGATAGTCATATTGAATTCTTTCAAAAATAGGTCGTTAGAACCAAACATAGAGAGTCGCGGGACCCACGGACGAGCGTCAACCCAATCCGGGCCCGCCTATGAAAATTAAAGTCTTTACTCGTCATGAAATCATTTGCGGAGATATCAAAGCAATCCGAGCTTTTTCTTGAAAGTTACGGTCGTTCGTAGTTTCGGAATCGTTTGGGAACAAAACTCTTTTAAAAGCAAAACTTTTATGCAACTTTTGAAATTTAGTCATACAAAGACATAAGATCCTTTCGGAACCAACCGTATACATAGTGTTTCAAATCCAATCATATCAAGGACATACGGATCATAGCTTGACCATATAAGGATGCCAACATCAAAAGCAAATAAATCACAAACGTGCTCGGACTTTAAGAATAGAATTACCCCCGAAGCTCATAACGTATCATAGCTTAGCCATATCTAAGACATGCCAAAAGAAGGAAAGGTAAGCTTTACATACCTTGATTGCTTCCTAAGCTAATCCAAACTCAAGTCTCGGCTTCTCAAAATCTACAACACGTCATTAGACACCAAACATTAGTCATATGCACCTCGGAATCCCATTTTAAACTCGCACTTTATTTACAGAAATTTGGGCAGCATTTCCCCTGTAAATTCAACACCCCGAGAATTCAAATCAGCCAAATCAACAATAACCAAACCAACAACCATACTAACAATATCCATAAGCAATTCCAAACTCATTCTAACATGAATAATTCCTTTCTACATAATTCGACGACATTCATTTATATTCCAATTAACCACATATGATCAAACCAACACCAATGCTTATACATTCAAATACTAATCCGAAACCTTCCAAACAATATTCATGGACACTTTAAACAATTCACACAATATTCAAACAATCCAAACAATATACCATGGAACCCGAAACCTTCCCAACTCAACACGAACAACGATAACATATTTCTTTCTTCCAAAACTCATAGACTACACTAACAATCCACATGTTTACAACATTATCTTCATAAATACAAGAAGCTACATTAGCAACATATTGGCTTCCAAAACAGCCCGCAACAACGTTCTCTACTTCCAACTTGGATCATTAAACTCTCATTTACATCATAGAATCCATAACAATAACAATCAAAATACCATATAAACTTAGTTCATTCCTTAACATACAAAACAACCATATTTTCGGCCAACACCCCAACACACAAGTTCCATGATTTTTATCCATTTTTCACATACTACAACAACACCAAAACATGCTAAACACCATTAACTCATCACTCCTACACAATATAACACACACACACACGGCCTAGCACCCACACACACGGCCTCACTTTAGCATCCATATTTCCATGAATTTCATTCATTTCTAAACTCCACAACACACACAAACCATTCATAACATATTAAAAAGAGGATTAAAACTCACCTTTTCCACTTTGTTCTTCACTTGGCTAGGGTTGAGAATTGCATGAACAAGAGATTTGCTTTTTCCAACAACCACTTCATGTTGTTTAGGACCTTCCAATTAATTGAAAGCCTAGAAGAAATAAATTTTTTTGATCACTTTTCATGGTATATATATATTGGTGCCATGGCCGAACCCTCCTTTAGTCTTTTACCAAGTTTCTTGAATTCTCTCTAAGCTTCTAAATGTTGGAAGATGATTAATTAGTCATCCTTACACACATATATATTTCATCCATGTGGCCTATGGCCCACACCACACACATGGCCACATATGGCCATTTTCATGAATTATTAGTTTCCAAAACTTCATTTTTGGCCCCAAATTTTCATAAAATGTCTAACTTTCTATAATTCACTTTTGACCCCAAATTTTCCTTATTTCAATTTTACCCTTAACATCCCATACCAATAAAAAGATGAATATGCAACTTATGCACTCTTAACAAAATCGAAAAAAATTACAACCTTATCCTTAACTTGTCGCAACCGACTTAGAATATTCCAATGTACAAAGTACGGGGTATAACATCCTTTCCCCCTTTAGAACATTCGTCCTCGAATGTTCAACTAGTCGTATGGGGTCTTAAGGATCTCGATTTAAACTTTTCCTTCTTGTAATTCCCTTTACTCGACTTGTAACATTCTAGGCACATTATCTCGTGTCGCCTCTTAATCTTTAACTCAAACCCCTCCTTATTCGTTCCATAGCTTGTTTTTCCTTTTCACACTTGAACTTTGTTATCTCCGTCCGATTCGTGTCTCCCACATACCGTCACGTTGGTTGCCGGAATACACTGATTTGGTCATGTACGGAATATCACATACACACCTCTATATATACATAGTTACTAGCATTTCGTTTGCAAAATATTTCCAAACGCTACTCAAACTCACCCTAGTTCTAAAACTGTGGTGCACTTTCTTTCTTTTCACCGGTCTAATCCGCCCCGTTCTACGCAACCTCTTAAGGTTCCCGCCCACTCAGTGTACTCTAATTTTCCTTAGGTCACCCTAGCTTCTCCTTTGCTTCTTACGTCTGTATTGGTAAGACTTTCAGAAAACTTCCCAGGGTGGTCACCCATCCTAAGATTTCTCCCACTCCAAAGACGCTTAACTTTGAAACTCTGATGAAATACGATGCTTTAATGCTAATAGGATCGCGTCCACTTCACCGTATGACCTTTATCACATAATCTGGAATAAGTCAAAGTCTTAACAGATCCCGGAATGTTCTCATTCTATCTCGTTCCTCATCTTTTCTATAACCGAGTCTTTCACCGTCCCGTCACTTATAGTACTTGTATCCTTGGCTACACATGTCATGGGCTATTACTACACTGTTATCTCGCTTTCCTCTTATTTCCTTTTCTAGCCAATTTTATCCTTGACGTTTCACCAGCGGTCTTATCCATACGTTCATATCCGTCACATTTCTTTTCCTCTCGCACTCTTGTCTTAATCATACTATTACTTCTTTTAACTATAACTCGTCATAATTCATCCCTGCTTATCCAAATAACACTTCATCAAGATTATCATTTCTTAGTGCCACAAGCCCTTTTCCAATTTCTTTTATCCTGTCGATATCGACCTTCTAATTATTCTTATCCTTAATTTAGTAATTAACTTCTTTCTCGATGTCAGCCGTACTCGCAACTTACTCAAATCTTACCATTTTGGTGGACACGCCCTTTCAAGTCGCGTTACAAACCTACATCTCATTTTCTCTTTATTTTCGGGAAAATTTCGGCAGAGTTTCCTCTATATTTCTTACTATCTCAAAACCTGTACACAGAAAATACCAACAATGCCTCACAGGGCCAAAATACATATATACATATCATATCATATCGCAGCCACACAGGGCTCCCAATATCATCAACAGTACACAAATGATAAACATACCTCGTATGCCCAACTCAAACGGCACCTGTTACACTTTCTTGTTTACTTTGCCCTTTAGTCTTCAACTTGTATTTCAATCGCAACTTCATATCTTTCCCAACATATATCTTTCATACCTTTACTTACCGCGTACTTTGTGACTTCCAACATCATCAATCACTTCCTTCTATCGTTGTCATTCTTCAACTGCAATCACAAATCGTGGTAAGGAGTCCCATCTCCTATGACTTGGCTCTATGGCACGATCTCAGATGTGAAAGAAGAGTAACCACCCTAGATGCCCTGTAGCCTCTTGTTTATAAATGTGGCACGCAACACACCATAAACAAGACTCTACTGGACACGACTTTGCAGACAACCCTTCCGACGAACTGCTCTGATACCAATTTGTCACACCCTAATTTCCGATAGGGCGTGATGGGCACCCGACCCTTATTTAGGGCCGAGCGAACCCGCCGACTTCATCATAATCATAATCACACTCGGGCCCGCAAAACATGACACAAGTACATAATGAAAAATTTCTTTTTTTTTTATCGAAAACAAACATGCCTTTCATCATTTTTTTTTTCCAAATCAAATAAAGCTAGCATCGTATGAAATCTGTAAACATATGAAGTTCGTAACATAATGCATAATAATACATCGGCTTACATAGCCGCTTACAAAACTGACATATCACACACACGACAATCGTCCGCAAAGTCTCTACCAACATCTCGTATACCATACAAAGCACTCAGACTCGGTAGCACTCCGGAGGAAATGGAGCTCGCCAATCCAGCTGGAACGTCCTCCGCTAACATCATCTACTCACCTGTGGGTACCTGCGCGGCATGAAACGCAGCCCCCAAAGAAAGGAGGTCAGTACGAAATATGTACTGAGTATGTAAAGCATGGGAAATCGTAAACAGAACCGTACTGAAACGAAAAGAACAGAAAAGTAATACAATAACCAGAACTCATAACACTTGCTTTTGAACCATAAATTATACGTATCAATTCCATATTTAGTTCATCATGGGACTGAGGAACAGAGTCAGAAAATCATCTCGTACACATACATAGATATAACATGCCCCGGTCCTCTAGTGAGGGACGCGGTAGGTAAAACCATCGACGCATATACATATATCGTGCCCCGCCCTTTAACGAGGGACGCGGTAAGTAAAATCATCATATCATATACATATAACGTGCCCCGGCCCTCTAATGAGGGACGCGGTAAGTAAAATCATCATATGCATGTACATGTAACGTGCCCCGGCCCTCTAGTGAGGGACGCGGTAAAGGGAATCATCATATGCCATCCTGGCCACCTCCTCCATATCATCATATCATATAACGTGCCCCGGCCCCGCTAGCAAGGGACGCGGTAAATATAACGTGCCCCGGCCCTCTAGTGAGGGACGCGGTGAACAATGCAATGAAGTGCACGAATACATGCCCTGGCCCGGGACGCAGTGAAAGAGATAATAACAGCTCGCACGAGCAGAGTAGTGAGAAACCATATGCACAAATCATCATATACATACGGTAACACATCATAACATTATAGCTTATCATATGAGCTGACATTAACCGATGTGGGATTCGCCTAAACCAATATGGGATTTGCCTAAACCAGTGTGGAAATTGCCTCACCACTGGGTTTGCCCCACCATTGGGTTTGCCCCACCACCACTCCGATTCCACCGATCATATTCCAGAATACATACATATAACATATAACGTGGCATATATACACAGTACCCGGCCGAAAGGGGCTCGACGTATCGGACACATCATATTTCAGAATACAAAGATAGGGCGCACAATATCATAACCGGCCCGGGACTTGGTGAAAAATGTAACAACAGAATGCACGAGCTGAATCGTGAGTAACCGAATACAGCTTTAAAAAATTTTCAAAGACTCAATAGGTTAATCAAAACGAACCATCATTTATAAGCCAAAGCAAGAGTCAATCGATTTTCTTCCGAATATCACTCGGGAACATATCAAACCGTACTGTAGAAACCATAGTTACGTATCAAAATCATGTGCACGAAAATCCCTATTTCAGACTCAACCGATAAATAAGTAATCATACTCGGGGGTCGGAAAGATAGTCATATTGAATTCTTTCAAAAATAGGGCGTTAGAACCAAACATAGAGAGTCGCGGGACCCACGGACGAGCGTCAACCCAATCCGGGCCCGCCTATGAAAATTAAAGTCTTTACTCGTCATGAAATCATTTTTGAGATATCAAAGCAATCCGAGCTTTTTCTTGAAAGTTACGGTCGTTCGTAGTTTCGGAATCGTTTGGGAACAAAACTCTTTTAAAAGCAAAACTTTTATGCAACTTTTGAAATTTAGTCATACAAAGACATAAGATCCTTTCGGAACCAACCGTATACATAGTGTTTCAAATCCAATCATATCAAGGACATACGGATCATAGCTTGACCATATAAGGATGCCAACATCAAGAAGCAAATAAGCGTCGTAAACGTGCTCGGACTTTAAGAATAGAATTACCCCCGAAGCTCATAACGTATCATAGCTTAGCCATATCTAAGACATGCCAAAAGAAGGAAAGGTAAGCTTTACATACCTTGATTGCTTCCTAAGCTAATCCAAACTCAAGTCTCGGCTTCTCAAAATCTACAACACGTCATTAGACACCAAACATTAGTCATATGCACCTCGGAATCCCATTTTAAACTCGCACTTTATTTACAGAAATTTGGGCAGCATTTCCCCTGTAAATTCAACACCCCGAGAATTCAAATCGGCCAAATCAACAATAACCAAACCAACAACCATACTAACAATATCCATAAGCAATTCCAAACGCATTCTAACATGAATAATTCCTTTCTACATAATTCGACGACATTCATTTATATTCCAATTAACCACCTATGATCAAACCAACACCAATGCTTATACATTCAAATACTAATCCGAAAACCTTCCAAACAATATTCATGGACACTTTAAACAATTCACACAATATTCAAACAATCCAAACAATATACCATGGAACCCGAAACCTTCCCAACTCAACACGAACAACGATAACATATTTCTTTCTTCCAAAACTCATAGACTACACTAACAATCCACATGTTTACAACATTATCTTCATAAATACAAGAAGCTACATTAGCAACATATTGGCTTCCAAAACAGCCCGCAACAACGACGACACCAACTTGGATCATTAAACTCTCATTTACATCATAGAATCCATAACGATAACAATCAAAATACTATATAAACTTAGTTCATTCCTTAACATACAAAACAACCCATTTTCGGCCAACACCCCAACACACAAGTTCCATGATTTTCATCCATATTTCACATACTACAACAACACCAAAACATGCTAAACACCATTAACTCATCACTCCTACACAATATAACACACACACGGCCTAGCACCCACACACACGGCCTCACTTTAGCATCCATATTTCCATGAATTTCATTCATTTTTAAACTCCACAACACACACAAACCATCCATAACATATTAAAAAGAGGATTAAAACTCACCTTTTTCACTTTGTCCTTCACTTGGCTAGGGTTGAGAATTGCATGAACAAGAGATTTGCTTTTTCCAACAACCACTTCATGTTGTTTAGGACCTTCCAATTAATTGAAAGCCTAGAAGAAATAAATTTTTTTGATCACTTTTCATGGTCACCAATTTTTGGTGCCATGGCCGAACCCTCCTTTAGTCTTTTACCAAGTTTCTTGAATTCTCTCTAAGCTTCTAAATGTTGGAAGATGATTAATTAGTCATCCTTACACACATATATATTTCATCCATGTGGCCTATGGCCCACACCACACACATGGCCACATATGGCCATTTTCATGAATTATTAGTTTTCAAAACTTCATTTTTGGCCCCAAATTTTCATGAAATGTCTAACTTTCCATAATTCACTTTTGACTCCAAATTTTTCTTATTCCAATTTTACCCTTAACATCCCATACCAATAAAAAGATGAATATGCAACTTATGCACCCTTAACAAAATCGAAAAAAATTACAACCTTATCCTTAACTTGTCGCAACCGACTTAGAATATTCCAATGTACAAAGTACGGGGTATAACATTTATGGTTTGTATATTTTGTAAAGGGCAATTTACAGGATTGCCGTTCGCTGGAGGTGGTCTTTAATTTTTACCTCTCAAAATGGTGGTCTTTAAATTCCCGCCTTCGAGTGAATTTCTAGGCGCACAAGCAGAGACTTGCATGGGCGAAGTGCCCGTGCCCATGCAAATTTCGCCTTGCTTGCGTAGAATTTTGCAACCTCTGTCTCGTGAAAATTCTGGCTTGTGAATTTTTTTTTTTTTTTACTGAACTGGGGTTCGAACCCACAACCTCAGAGTGTTAGGCGAGGGGCAATACTTAAAGACCACCAATTTGAAGGGCAAAAATTAAAGACCAGCCCAAATGAAGGGCAATCCCCGCAAAAAAAGGTTTTGCAAATAATACTGCGGTTCTCCTTAGTGAGTCTCTATATTTTTTTTCCTTTCCTCTTATTTTTCCCCTTAATTTCTCAATTGTTATTCAAATTTGTCTTATTTTGGTTATTTCCGCCTCTTTTTATATTTAGTAAATTGACAATTCAAATATCCTACATGTCAAGTTTATAATCACAAGATTCAAAGGATATTTTATTATATTATACACATTTTTAATGTAGAACCACAAGATTCAAAAGTCTATCTTTATTTCTTAATCTCCGTGTCTAGTCAAACGTAAACACTTCAATTGAGACAGAGGGGGTATATGCCTAATGAAGGAAACAAAAGGACAATTAAGACACTGCAGACACGTGCGGACTTAAAAAGTAAACATGAGAACTTAAAAAGTAAAGACACAAGAGGTAGTATTAATGTTAAACTTCTGAAATATACACATGTTAGTCCGGCTTAGAGTACAATTTAGTTACTTTTTGTACAACTTATTGTTGTTATGTTTGTCCACCTTGGGCGCTTGTTGTTAAATAACAAAAAAATTGTATTATTTTGGTTATGTCCGCATCTTTTTATATTTAGTAAGTTGATAATTCAAATATCCTACATGTTAAGTTTATAATCACAAGATTCAAAGGATATTTTATTATATTATACACATTTTTAATTTAGAACCACAAGATTTGTAAGTCTATCTTTTTTTTCTTAAACGTCGTGTCTAGTCAAACATAGACACTTAAATTGAGACAGAGGGAGTATATGCCAAATGAAGAAAATGAAAGGACAATTAAGACACTGCGGACCCTTGGGGACTTAAAAAGTAAACACACAAGAGGTAGAATTAATGTTCAACTTCTGAAATGTACACATATTAGTCCCTGCTTAGAGTACAAATTTAGTTGCTTTTTGTATATTGTTGCTGTATTCGTCCACCTTGGGCGTTTATATATAATAAGAAAAAATAGAATAGAAAAATAAACATATATTTTTAGTAATGTGGCCAAGTAATATGGGACGAAGGGAGTACTTCATTTATTAATTCTTAAAGAATGTGAAAAGTTAAGTACAGTAATGTGGCCAAGTAATATGGGACGAAGGGAGTACTTCATTTATTAATTCTTAAAAACGTGAAAAGTCAAGTAATGTGGCCAAGTAATATGGGACGGAGGGAGTACTTCATTTATTAATTCTTAAATACTGTGAAAAGTCAAAAGTGAACAAGTAAAAATGCATAGAGGAAATAAATATGTGTCGGAGAATTAAAATTGAAGTGCATACATGTATACATGAGAAGAAAATAAATATTCAAAGAATAACGTGAAAAGTCAAAAGTGGACAAGTAAAAGTGCACAGAGGAAATAAATATGTGTCGGAGAATTAAAATTGAAGTGCATACGTGTATATATGAGAAGAGATAAATATTCAGTACTATGACATATGTCTACGTGGGATTTATTAATTCTTAAAGAACGTGAAAAGTCAAAAGTGAACAAGTAAAATGCACGGAAGAAATAAATAAGTGCATACGTGTATACATGAGAAGATAATAAATATTAAGTACTATAACATATGTCCACGCGGGATAGAAAAGTAGTTGGTTAAAGCGTACAAGTTATATAACTTTTAATATAAGCATTAATTGCGTGTACAATTTATAAAGCTTTTGGTACAAGCTGTCACAGCTGTGTTGGTCCTCCCACCACACTTATATATAATAGTGAGAAGAGAATAATTATTCAGTAAGAACGTGAAAAGTGAAAAGTGAACAAGTAAAAATGCACGAAGGAAATAGATGTGTCGAAAAATTAAAATTGAAGTGCAAATGTCTATACATGAGAAAGGAATAAATATTAATATTAAGCACTATCATATGTCCATGTGGGATAAAAAATTAGTTGATTAAAGTCTACAAGTTATATAGCTTTTGGTACAAACATTCATTGCGAGTACAATTTGTAAAGCTTTGGGTACAAGTATGTATTGCTATGTTGGTCCTTGTTTGTCCCACCCAACTCCCATTTCTATATAGTAGAGACTTGTGATTCACTCGTTTGTGTAAAGTTTTCAAATGCTTTTCCGTACTCTCCGTTCACTTTTACTTGTCAACTATTAATTTCACATGTCCTTTAAAAATTAATAAATGAAGTATATAATTTATCATAATATCAATATTAGTTGGTGTAAAAGTCTTAATAGACTTGGGAATGATTTGTATATAAGTAACTAGTGTCAAGGATAAAATAGAAAGCAAATTATTTTTCTCTTTATAAAGTGGACAAAATAAAAGTAAAAATATATTTTTAATATAGTAAACAGTAAAAGTAAATCGAGGGAGTGTAAGATAATTATGTCTATCTTCTTACAAATAAGTATTCTAGAGAGGAAACGTCTAGTTTTACTCCCTCCGTTTCAAATTGAAGTGTTACCTTAGTCAAAAAAATTAGCCCAAAATAAATGTCATTTTAAAAATTTAAGATAGTAATTGGCAAGTGTTTTCAATTATATCCTTATGATTAAAGAAGTAGTGCTCTTTAATATTGTTCAATGATAATTTTTTTTTTAATAAATAAGGATAATTTGTCAGGAGATATTTATTAATTTTTTAATTGATGTGATTTTTGCATGTATTTTGGGACGGACGGAGTAGTAATAATAAAACCCTTTTCACAGTAACCTCAATCCTATTATCTCAAAATGTTGGTGCTAAAGTGTAGAGTAATCCAAAACGTACAGGTTCCTAAGAAAGACACGTAAACGCAGGCATAGGATCCCACGTGTTGAGGTGCTTCCACGTGTGTTCTTAAGCCCTTATTAGCCGACACATATTATACGTGATAGCATCACATCTTTCTTACTCCTTTCACTTCTTAATTCAAGTTTAGAGAGATCACAAAACCCAAAAGAAACACAGAGAGAAAATAGAAAAATGGGCTCTGAAACATTTCTTGAAGTAATCCTTGCTATCATCCTTCCTCCTGTTGGTGTGTTCCTCCGTTATGGCTGTGGTGTAAGTTCTTTTTCCCTAATTAATCAATAAAAGGATTTCTTGTTAAATTCTTTAAATTCTTTTTTAGATCAGTACTCAAATAGTGTACGATTATATCTTATCCCAATATATTGAGCCGAGGGTTTATCGGAAACAGCCTCCTTATCTCCTACGTAAGGTCTACGTAGCCACAAGTGGGATTTTGGGTATGTTGTTGTTATTAAATTGTAAAAGAAAAAGTAACTGATCAACATGCATATGCAATTGAAAGATTATGGATTGTATTTGACTTTGCAGGGAATAATTGACATGTTTTCCTTCAAAATAAGATCTGTTTTAAGTACAATATACTTAGTAGCTCACAGACTGAACTTTTAAACGCTTATCGTGGTTAAAATGTTGGTTGATTCGAGTATATAAAGAGAAGTATCCCAAACGAGATGGTCTTTTTTGTTTCTAATACAAGAAAATGATTTTCCATGTACTTTTCTAACCACCAACTGAGATTATGCACTTTCATTTTTTTTTTTTTTGCTTATATTTATTTATTTATTTATTTATGTTGTGTTTAAAGTAGTGAAAATCCATATGCATAGCGTTTTAGGAGATCTAGTAATTTAGGAGCCAGAAAATAGCATGCTCATCATCATTCATGTAATAATACTGTAATTCCTCTAAATATTTCTTTTGAAGAGCTTTAGATTATGTTGACTCGGCTTTTTTTTTTGTTTTTTGGGTAAAATGCAGGTGGAGTTCTGGATTTGCGTGCTGCTGACACTTTTAGGATACATACCGGGCATTATTTACGCACTTTATGTGTTAGTTGGGTAGTGAACACGTTTACAATGTAAATGCCTCCTTATCTTTGTAATCATTTTCAATAAATACCACTGTATTTCGTTTCCCCTATTTTCCTTTCTAATTCTACCTTTTATTATTTTCATTTTTTGTCCTTTTAATCTTCCATGGTGGTTCCAGTCATAGTCCTCCATTTATGTACTCCACTGTTCAATGTATACTGGGCATACTTTACAGAAAAAAAAGCCTATTGTACGAAAATCCTTCAAGAACTATGTTTTGTATCTTTGATCAAAAGAATCAGGTTGGGGATAAACATGTAGAGAAAATTGGGTTGTGTCGTGGAGTAGTAGGCACAAAACTAGTACTATTTTTTTTTTTTTTCAGTCAACGACTTCATTCCATTAATTCATAAACTGTGTCAAATGTTCGCAAGACACCATTGCATCATTTACAACTCAACATGGGAAAACAGAGTTCCAAGAAATACTAGATAAGAGGGAAATAGAGAATTTAGCTAGGTTATGTGCTAACTGCTAACCTATTCCATGTTCGAGGGATATATCTAAGCTCCTCTAAGTTGGATATGTTCAAAGGAACACATTAATTTTCATATATCCTCGCTATATCCTCGCAAGTAGCATTTATTTCCCAGGATACTGTCTTTCTTCTTTTACAACATTTGTACCACATTCATCCGATAGTGTAAGGACCTTTTACCAGCCATTCTGTGGGCTCTGCACCAATATTTCAATTTTGATGCAGTTGGATCACAACCCTCTTCTCTGAGCTGAAAAGGCAGTTACACTTCTGCTAGTATAACTATCAAAAGCAAATTCGTGGCTGAATACCTCGTGATACTACCAAGATTGTAGTAATTTTTTTTTAGCTTAGTGCCAGGCTTTCTAACTTTGATGCTAGAGTATACCAAGATTGTAGTAATTCTAGAAAGCCCAAAATAACTTTTATTTTCTTCTTTGGCAACATTTGTACAACTTTCTTTACCTTTTTGGGCTGTAGCGCTCTTTCCAACGCTTTTATTTTCTCAATATTTGTACAACATTCTCTGCATCCCGACAATATAAGGCCTTTTTCTCCAGCCATTCTGTAGTGCTCTTTCCAACACTTTTCGAATTGCTATTGCTTCATCTATTATAGCTTTCCCTACAAATTGAATAGGGGTGTTAAATGCATGAAGCAAATGATCACAGCTATTCACAGCTACTATTTCAATGCTTGCCTTCTCTTTTTCCACCTATGCATATGTGAAAATAGCAATTCTATCAGCTACTATTTCAATGCTTGCCTTCTCTTTTTCCACCTATGCATATGTGAAAATAGCAATTCTATCATGTGCAAGAGTAATATTTTCATCATGACTTCTATTAGGTATACCAGCAAAGATAGAAGAATTTATTAAGTATGTCATTAGGTTTATATATATATCACTGTTAAAACATAACATATTTCTAGCTATCCACGTTTGCCATAAAAGACACAGTTAGTCTTAGTAGCTCAATGGACTCTGGGTACTGGCATGTATTTCGTAACAAATTATTACATCATCTTGCAAAATTCGTAGTATTTTCTAAATCAGGCTAGTTGATAGAAGCCAACTTCCACAATAATTGAAATTTAAGACAATTAAAAAACATATGTTCAATCGTTTCTGTTTCTAAATCACAAACCTTACGAACATCGCAAGTATGATGCAATCTGTTTCTAAATCACAAATCTTACTATCATCACAAGTATGATGCAATCTCTTTGAAATATTTGCATTAATTGGTAAGACACTAAGAATGCATTTTCGAAGAAATGTTTATGCTTGTTTTTAATATTCATAGACCACAAAAAATTACACAAAATTTTTGTAAAAGAACGACAACTAGTTTGAGGCATTTCAGTGTAGTGTCATTACAATTAGCTATATCTTTCGTTAGATGATAATCGGATCTTACCCCGTATTTACCTGAATTTATATATTGCCAAATAATTTTATCAGAAGTCCCATTACTAGATACATGGATGTACAAAATACAATTGATATCATTCGGGCCAAAATAATTATGAAGTATCGAATATATCATATATGATTTTGTTTATCGATTAGATTAGATATTTGACCTTCAACTGTAAATCTGCTTGAGTTTTTCTTGTAGGTCTAAAGTCATTCGAATTTGGTATCCATGGATCAGTCCAAACCTTAACGTTTTCCCCATCTCCTATTCTCCATCTAATTCATTGTTTCAATAAATCTCTACCCAGATGATACTTTTCCAGATCCAAGAACTAGATGAGGGGTAGCTCGCACTAAGGAAGGAAGAATTCTGAAAATATTTATGCTTTAGCATCTCATGAAGTAAGGAATGTTCTTAGGTTAGAATCCTCCAAGAAAGTTTAGCCAATAGGGCCCTGTTAATTTTTTTTTAAATCTCTAAACCCAAGCCCTCCTTTAGATTTTGCCTTACAAAGCTTCTGCCATTTTTTGTAATGCATTCTCCTTTTTTCCTCATTTAGTTCGCTCCAGAAATCAGAAAAAATAGTAGTAATCTCCTTGCATAAAGTGTCGGGAAATTGAAAACATGACAAACCATATGAAGGAATAGTAGAAAGCACAGACTTAAGCATCACTTTTTTTGGCCGCAGGACTTAAAAATTGTTTTTTCTCAGTTTTAACTCATTCTTTGATAAATTCTAGCATCTTTCTCTTTGATCTCCCACCTATCACAGGTAGGCCTAGATATAAACCTAAATTTATCCCTTTGTATGTGCCCTATCTCTGTATAATATTACTTTCTCTTCCTCAGTAGTATTCCTACTAAAATATACTGCCGTTTATCAAAGTTGGTTTTCTGCCCCGAACAAAGTTCACAAGTCCTTAAGATTTTTGAGATTTTAGCAGCACTTTTAGTATTAGCGTAACAAAATATAAAGGAATCGTCAGCAAAGAAAAGATGGTTTACCGTTAGACCACCCCCTTTTAGGCTTATTCCCTGTATTTCCCCTTGATCCTCAGCTTGGTTAAAAGCCTGGAAAATCCTCCAGCACATAATAAATAAATATGGTGATAAAGGGTCACCTTGTCTAACCCCCTAGTAGGTTTAACAAACCCGACAATTTGACTATTTAAATTAAATCTGTAAGTAGGAGTTGTGATGCATTGCATAATCCAGCTAACAAACGTGTCATGGAAGCCCATTTTCAATAGTAGCTTTTGGACATATATCCATTCTACTTTATCATAAACTTTTGTCATGTCCAATTTCAAAGCCATATATTTATTATTTTCACTCCTCTTATTTTTCAGCACCTGTATACACTCATAAGCCAAGAAAACATTATCAACAATTTGTCTACTACCTACAAAGGCAGACTGGTTAGGAGATATAATGCTAAGCAAATACTTCTCCATTCTAGCAACAATAATCTTAGTGATGATTTTATAAATCGTAGAATACAAACTAATAGGTTTGAATTGACTTACAAGACTAGAATGCTTCACTTTTGGAATTAAAATAATAAGAGTTTGATTCCATGAAGGTAAGATATATCCTGAATGGAAAAAGCTCTTAACGCATCAATAATGTCAGTGGATAGGATATTCAATAATTTGAAAAAATAAGGGTGTCATACCATCTACCCAGGAGCTTTTAAAGGATGCATGTCACAAACTGCTTGTTTCATCTCCTCATCCATCACCTCTATAATGATATTTTGGTTTATGGAATTATCAACTACTTGAGAGATTAAATTCAAAATGGGATCGAGATTTATGGGTCTAGAAGTAGTAAATAAATTTGCATAAAAATTCTCTACTTCTCTAACAGCTTGTTCTAACACCCAATTTCCATTAGCCAACCGAAACCCTTTGATGCTATTACATTTACGTCTATGAATAGTTTTCATGTGAAAAAATGAGGTATTTTTATCTCCCTCTTTCAGCCATAAAGCTCTAGATTTTTGTTTCCGATAAGCTTCTTCGTTTTTGTAAGCTTTCCCTAACTCCTTCCTTACAATTCGAAGCTTTTGAAGATCAAAATTATTAGGATCCTCCTTAAGTTTTTCAATTTGATTTTTTATGCTAATAATTTTTTTTCTTCGAGTTTCCTTTTCCACCTCTCAACCAGGACATCAAGGAGGACCGACACCTTTTTAATTTTAAAATAACTTTGGATTGTACAAAGCCATCTAATAGGTCATTCCACGACCTTACCACTAAATTATTAACTGCATCCTTTTCACACCACCTTTTATCAAAATAAAATCGTCACGTTTTTCTTATCGGCTATGTTCAATATTTAGTAGAAGTGACAAATGATCTGAAGCCTTCGCCTCTGTATTTAAATGAGTTACTTGAGCCAAATGGAGTTTTGATCTCCATTACATCCCACATTTTCATACGTCAAGTACGTCGTGAATCAATTAACGTAAGCTCGGAAATGAGATCATCCTTGAGATTATAAAAAGTAAGTTAATCATGTTACCTTGGAGGTTACAAAGATTTAAGATCATGATTAGCAACTACCAAGCGGGTTAGAAGTCAAACGAGTCGAAGAAACTAAATTTTGTCAAAAGTTAGCAAGTTAGAAATGTTATAACCCCTAGTTTTGGGGTAAGATTAGGAGTGTTTAACATGGTAAGAGGGAAATTTTATGAGGTATTTTAGTCATATGATAGTCGTGTGTTATGTTTTGAAGTCAAGCGAGTTGCAAAACAAAAGTCGTCACAAGTTACATTTATAACTTACCTGAATTTTGGGTCAGATGTCACTGAGATCTTATCTCAATCTACTTGAATTTATAGGGTGATCCACCCACCAAATTGAATATCTATGAGTCTACTTTCCAACGCATCATACTGTTCGTCGATACGACGTCAGAATAGAGAGATGTTCGCGTTTTCACGAGACTGCACAGGCAGACCCTTTGGGATCCACTTGAGGCGGTAGCCAACCCTTTTAAAGGTATTTAAGCCTTCTAGGTCTTATACTTCGTCATTTCTCATCCATATCAGTTCCCAAACACCCCCAAATGCTCTCTAGGAGATCCCCAACCATCCAAGACTGAAATCCAAAGAAAACAATGCAAATCAAATGTCAAAAATCCCGTGGAGCTAGTGATGTTCTTCTTGTGGTTGCTGATTTTGGAGGGGTTTCAGTTCGAGTGGGGAGTTGTTTAGGATCATAAGGTAAGATTTTCTCCTCCTCCATGTATTTGAGGTTATAGAAGTTGGGACTCGCTTGTACGGTTGAAAACTCGTAAGATAAAGGTCAAAAATCGTAGTTTTGTTGTCGTTGTTTGTTGAACGGTTTTGAAAATCCCCTTATGATATTTTGTGGCTGGAAATTCATGGAATAAACTGAGTATGTTATGGTTGCTGTTTTTAACAAGTTCTAGAAGTAAGCAGGAGTTTAAAGCTATAGTTTTGTTAATCGTAAAGCGAGCTTGTCGCTCGTTGTGTTGTTGCTTGAGTTGGAGGTTTCTTTAAGGTGAAGTAAGCACAAGATAGGGAAGTTCGTGTGATGTGAGGTAATAATATTTCCCCCTCTCGTGTATAAGAGTTAGTTTAAGTCTACTAAGGTTAGACGGGTGAAGAACATGTTAAATATCTACTAGAAGTCGAAAACGTGTTTTAGTAATCTGAAAAATCAATCTTAAGGTTGCTGAACTTTATGGTTCTTGTTTTTTGTGAGATATAAGGCTGGAAAATTGGATAAATATACTTTTCATCATGCTATAAATATTTTTAAGTTAAAGTAAGAAATTCATAAAGGGTGTCTAGGGTTGTATGAGTTCCAATCCGAGCTTGCCGCTCGTCGTGATATGTTGATGACTTGTTAATGATATATTGTATCTTGTTGTTAATGTTGTTCTTGTTGTGTTGCTATGGTTGTTGTTGATGATGTGTGGAGTTGGAGGAAGTCAAAGTCATAGGGGAGATGTTGCCCAATTTTTTTTAGACAAGCTACTAGCTTAGAGCTACGAACTTAGTTCCTTCTGGGCATTAACCATAAACTTTATTGTATTGATGTAGATTAAGTTGTATCGTGGGATACTTTGAAAGTATTAAGGAGACAAGGAGATCAAGGTGTGTAAAGACTATCCTTATTTCTTTGTTTGGCATGATTCCTTATCGAACAAGTCTGGACCAAGTGCACAAAGAGGTGCCGCTCAGAGAGATTCCATGTCTATGTTATTTCATGATATTTGTATAGTAGTTTCCCTTGTCAGGAGTTCACTTTCAGTTAGCATTGTTGCTCATGTAGCTAGTAGATAGATGTGATATTGTAGAGTCTATAGAAGTATACACTTTCCTTCTGGGATATGACATTGAGTGCCTTCGAGGCCACGATATGCTTGTCTTCAAGGCTATTGGCCATACAGATGCCTTCGGGAATATACAGACGCACGCTTGTCTATCGGGATATAATTATACTCACCATTAGGGCTATGATATGCTTTCCTTTGGGGCTATTGGCTATACAGATGCCTTCGAGGCTATACAGACGCGCACTTGCGTACAGGGCTATGATTATACTTGCCTTCGAGGTATGATATGCTTGCCTTCGGGGTTATTGGCCATACAGATGCCTTCGGGGCTATATAGATGCGCGCTTGCCTTCTGGGCTATGATATGCTTGACTTTGGGGCTATAATTATACATACAGACTTTCTTTGGGGCTACATTGAGCGCCTTCAGGGCTAATCATGATGTCTAGATGCCTTATACGAGGCTAAGTAGTTTGATGTCATAGCATTAGTTATTAGGCGTGAAGGGCAGGTAAGTACAACCAGATTCTTTATTAACTCATCAATTTATGTTTAGTTATTTTCTATTTCATTTCAGTATTAGTTTCAGTCGCCTTACATTCTCAGTACATTATTCTTACTGACGTCCTTTTTGTTGTGGACGCTGCATTCATGCCTGCAGGTGCAGGCAATCAGTTTGACTAGCCCTCATAGTAGACGAGGTTGACATTTAGCGAAGGATTGGTAAGACTCCACTTCATTCAGAGTGCAGCGAGTCTAGAAGTCATGGTGTCAGAGTTTTGCTATAGACTTATGGTAGGCTGAGACCCTGTCCTGACCATGTTTTGATGTCAGATACTCTTAGACACTCTGTAGACATAGGTTCATTATGTATAGTATGTTAGTGGCCTCCTCGGCCCTTACATATAGATATTTTTTTGGGTATAACGGCTTGCTAATACCACATTTTCCCACTTACTCTGTGTGTGTGTGTATATATATATATCACGAGTTATGGCCATGTTAGTTTACAAAAAGAATAGCTCAGCCAAGTCGACCTATGTATGTTCGGCCAAGTCGGCCTATGTATGTGTCATACCCTATTTTAACCGGGGTCAAAATAGTTTACAACATCCGGGTAATTCCGGGGTTATTTAAAGTTAAGAGTCGCCACCTAATTAATTATGGTGAATTAGGGCACCTAAGGTTAATTAAAGTAATTATCTAAAGTTAACTCTATTCTAAAGTCTACGAAACCAAAATTCTAGTTAAGGGTTCTATTAATCTAAAAGGAAGGTATTAAGCACCCTTTAAGATCCGTTAAAAGACGGTTAACCGACCGGACTTAAAGTTAATTAGGCTAAGTGTAAATATAGTGTTGTAGAAAGAAAATAACTTTATAAGTATTGTTAAAATTATAAATATAATAATGTTATTTAAAATAAGATTTGTAGAAAATATAATAGTTGCATTTAAGTAATAGCCTTTGAAAAACTACTTCTTTTAAAAGAAAAGATCATTTGGGAACTTAAAGAGGGAAAACCAAATATTGGGTTGTTGGCTTTGATCTCTAAACTTAGGTCACATTCTATATGATAAAGCAAAAAATTATAGTTACTGCCTTCAAAAATGTATACCGCCATATGTGTTAAAATCATTCCCTTTATCACTAATTATATATGAAATTTATCATGACGAAATAAACCTATTGTTAGTCTTATTGTTCACCAAACAACATACCGGCAAATAGAAGTAGATAAATGAACACTGTCACACCCCGATCTTACTAGGGTGTGATGGGCACCCGACCCTTACCTAGGGCCGAGCGAACCCTCTGACTCTTATTCCATGCGTAAGATTTTTCTAGGTCAAATACACATGACAAAGCTTACTAAAAATATTCTTTCTGTTGCTCTCCGGGCAAATCGAACTTGTAACTGTATAAAACTTATATCATAATACAAACTGACACATTGGCCTATGAAGCCACTGACAGACTGACTTCTGGTACCCACGACTCTGTCTGCAAAGTCTCTAACTTCGGATCGGACATCATAGCGTATTATGCTGACTCGGCGACACTCCAGAGCAAATGGAGCTTTCCAACTTCGCTGAACATCTTCTATCCTGATCGCTATCCGTCCGAGTACTGCGCGTGACATGAAACGCAGCCCCCCCGAAGAAGAGTGGTCAGTACGAGCAATGTACTGAGTATGTAAGACATGAACAGTAACAACATAGTAAGAGTTGTAGAGCATATCATGTAAAGAGAGTATTCTGTACATATGAGACATGTCATGGGAAGCTGTATCTGTACATATGGAACATATCACGTGTAAAACTGTAACCTGTGCAGAGTAATAACTGTATGGGAACATAGGCCATATCATAGGATAACGGAGTAACCTGTACATGTGAGTGCCACTCAGGGCGGAGGCCATGCATGCCTAGCTTTTTCTTTTTCTTTTTCTGAACACGGTGTTTCTTATTCTTGTACATAGAATACGAGATACCTTTCGAAAAACGGTACTTTTTTACTCGCATTTACGTACGCCGAAGTTCATCGGCTCTCCCACCCCCCTCCCCCCGACAGTGTCCCAAGTATATCATATTATATATATATCATACATCACATAAACAGACGCCGCGTACGGCTCTCCCATATCCCGCGTCCGGGATGATAAGCCAGCTGAATCAGGTGGACACAGTTGCCCTCCCCATTCCCCACATATACATGTACATTCATCAATATCATGTATCGCATATCATATACACGGCATGCATGGGATCCCAAGGAAGGTCATGTGTCTATCGGAGTGACGTAAGGTCGGTGACCTCCGATTACATTATGGATTAACCGGGACCGCTTTGTCTCACCTTGAAGGAACGAGTATTTTAAGGCGAGACTGTCAACGGACAGATATCATTAAAGAAAACATGGAATGAGATCATGGACATCATACGCGTTTATTTGTAGACTTTGAAATCTTTAGAAAATAATACCATAGCTAAAGGGTAGAATCGAAGATCAAGGACTAGTTTATCACTTTCATACTCGCATTGGATTCTTGACTTAAGGCTCATAGTCATGGAGTCATCCTTGTCATGCTTATCATAGACATGTTCTTTCCTTCACATCATCTTTATCACTTTCATCATAGAAATATTCCCCTTAGAATAATTACAACATTTGTCGGTGGGTAAACGGAGCACTAAAGAAAATCCGGGAACAATGGGCCCACCTCGGGTCAAATGAGGCAGCGTATAATACGTTTCATGACATTACTTAAGAGGTTTTTAGGGTAGTCGGGTCTTATTTGTGCAAGTTCTAGAGGTCTAGGAAGTTTTTCCCACATATTGCACAGTTTCTATTTCAATTCTACTGAATGAATAGTAACTAATTTCAATCTCGGATTTCTAGGAAAGGAATTGTCCCCGAGGTCCGTATCCAGCCCTATTGCATCTAGGACATGCCAAGAAAGGAAAGTGAAGTCTTACATACCTCTTTCCGCTTCTTACACCTCTCCCAATTCAAGCTCCAAATCCGTCAAAATCTACAATTTGGTCACATTTGCCAAACATTGATTAGAGCACTCAGAAGTTCAACCTTGACTTTGCATTTGTCTACAGAAATTTTGGCAGCATTTCCCCTGTAAATGCGCCATCCCCGAGATTCTAACTCGGCCAATTTTAATCAACAACAATCCGGGAATTTAACCCGGCCAAACTATCAATCAACAATTCCAACAATTATTCTAGCAACACTTATAACATTCAATTTCAACTCACATAACATTCAAAACAATTCAATCAACATATCATTTCACCCAACACCTTCCAATTTCAACAAGAACGATAACAACTTAATTCTTTCTTCCGAATTCACATACTTCATCAACAATTCCATACGTTTGCATTATCATTTTCATTAATACAAGAAACCATATTGAAATCACATAACGTTCCAAATCAGTCCGCTACACTTACTCTCAATTTGGATCATCAAACATGCATTTCATGCCATAGAATTCATAACAACGACAATCAAAATACTAAATAACATTGTTTCATTTCTTACATACCAAACAGCCCCTACACACGGTTCATCAACAACATACATATTTTCAAAATTCTCTCCCATTTCTTCATACAACAATACGTCCAAACATCCATGAAACACAATCCAATCATACTAAGTAAATTAGTTTTTCTCTCCTACACAATCTAGTATATACACGGCCACACACAACAACACCATAATTCCATGACTTCCATTCATTTCCACACTTCACAACATACATAAACCATGCATGACATATGAAAGACAAGATTAGACTTACCTTCTCTTCCACTCCTCTTTCTCGGCTAAGGTTGTTCTTGCCAAGCAAATGGTTTCTTTCTTCCAACAACTACTCCACATGTTATAGAGAACCTTCCATTTAGACACAAACTAGAAGGAAAATAATTTTTCCATGAACACAGGAGAGGCACCATCTCGGCCAGCCCTTGGCCAGAGGCTCTCTCTCTCTTTCCTTTTTTTCTCTCTGAATTCTCTAGAATGAAAATGATGAGTATATATATATATATATATATATATATATATATATATATATATATATATATATATTGCATATTAAAAAGATGTGCATATATTTTCCCTCAATTTTTTTCAAATTTTCTAGATTTTCTTTTTCTTTCCTTCAAGTTCTTCAAACTTCTTGAAATTTCCAAGTGGAAAAGATGACAAATTCTCTTGCCTTATCATCCTTCAAGAAACTTAATAGCCATCCATGTGGCCATGACTTTCACAATATTACACTTATGGCTATTTTCATAAAATGGCCTTTCTTTAAATAACTTTTGGCCCCAAATTTTCCTTAATGTCTCCTTCCAACATAATTCATAAACGACTTACGTCTTAAAACAAAGTCGAGAATGGTCTTGTCTCTAACTTCCCGCAGTTAGTTCGGAATATCCAAATGTACAAAATACGAGGTGTAACATCCTTCCCCCCTTTAGAACATTCGTCCTCGAATGTTCAACTAGTCGTACGGAGTCTCATAAACACCTCGGGGGAGCTCCCTTTTCGAAGTTATTTTTCATCCTTCATATTAGCTCTTAAGCTATCCAATACCGTTCTCTTTGTCATACTCTTTCTCTTTATATACGTCCATTTTCTGGCGTCGCACTACTCAAAGTTTGTGCGAACTTCTCATATTACCTTAAACATTATCCGACTCCTATCCACTCGTTTCGGTTTTCCGATCTCACCGACTTATTTCCATGAAGGGGGGGGTTCGTTTGTAGTCTAACGTCCATATCAAACATATTACCGTATCAACTGTTTCTATCTCATCCTTACTTTTCTCTCCCCTGCTTCCCCCCTTTTTGGAGTGTACCTATACCATTATCCGTTTATACTCCGTCTCATATCCTCATTCCCAATCTCAATCTATAGTAGAATATCAATAGCTTACTTTACAACACTTGTACCATTTACTCTTGTTGTTACTCGAACTTCGGTACCCTTACTCGATTAGTGCCTTTTGTACCGTGACTTCGGTTGCTGGGATTCACATGTCCACCGATACAATCATATTCGGGATCCCTTACACCTCCATATATACATATATATAATTACTATTAACTAGCCCACAAAATACGTCCAAACGCCGTTCAAGCCTATCCTAATTCCTGAACTGCAATACACTTTCTGTCTCTTTACCAAGCTAGCCTCTTTGCCCGCCTTACGCGTCTTCGATAGTCTCCAACCATTCCATACCATCTAGTTTCCTTAAGCTACCCTAGCTTCTCATTTGTCCCCAAGTCCGTATGTATATGTATATATGTTTTTGCATACTTCCCAGGGGGTCACCCATCCTGAAATTGCTCTCACCTGAGCACGCTTAACCTCGAAACTCTGGTGGGATTCGGTGCCTTAATGCCGATATAATCACGTCTACTTCCTTACATGGCCTTTATTACATGTTCTGGATCAAGTCGAAGTCTTACAGATTCCGAGGTATTTTCGTAGCACGTCCTTTCTTTTACAATGACCGTTTTTTACCCTTTTCGATTCCCGTGCTCACCTTTCACTTATGTGTGTAATTACCCTTCATCCCAGATTTTCAGATTCTCGACGGTAGTAATCACACGTTCATCGTCATGCCAAATCCATAACCTTTCTTGAAACGTCGCACCTCGCTTATTGCCCGTTTATCGCATTTCCTTTCCGCGCTTCTTCCTCTTAGACGTACCCATTCTAGTAGGGCCTCCCTTATCATTCTCACTACTTATTCAAATCTGTATACGGCAAATATCAACAATCATACGGAACATACGGCTACACAACAAGTATATTTCGAGTCCTAGAACTTCCCGTTCCAAGTACAGAACAATTATCCAGACTTACCTCTGTGCCTTACTTTTTCCGTCGCATATCTGACTTATATAGGAAAGTCTTGTTTCTTATGACTTGGCTCTATCGCACGATCACAAGACAGAAAGAAGGTCAACAATTCCTAAATACCCCGTAGCCTCCTCCGTTTATAAATGTGGCCGGCCACACCCGTAAACGGGGACTCTACCGGACACGACTTTGCAGACAACCCTTAGACCGACCTGCTCTGATACCACTTTGTCACACCCCGATCTTACTAGGGTGTGATGGGCACCCGACCCTTACCTAGGGCCGAGCGAACCCTCTGACTCTTATTCCATGCGTAAGATTTTTCTAGGTCAAATACACATGACAAAGCTTACTAAAAATATTCTTTACTTGTTGCCTCGAGCAAATCGAACTTGTATAGAATGTATAAAACTTATATCATAATACAAAGCGACACATTGGCCTATGAAGTCACCGACGGACCGACACGGTACCCACGACTGCATGCACGCAAAGTCTCTAACTTCGGATCGGACATCATAGCGTATTATGCCGACTCGGCGACACTCCGGCAAATGGAGCTTTCCAACGAACCGCCGACCATCTTCTATCCCGATCCGTCCGTCCGGGAGTACCGCGCGGCATGAAACGCAGCCCCCGAAGAAAAGAGTGGTCGATGCGCACGAGCAATATGCGAGTATGTAAGACATGAACGGTAACAACATAGTAAGAGTTGTAGAGCATATCATGTAAAGAGAGTATTACGTACATATGAGACATGTCATGGAAGTATGTCCGTACATATGGAACATATCACGTGTAAAAAGCGTAACTTTGTGCGGGTAATAACTGTATGGGAACATAGGCCATATCATAGGATAACGGAGTAACACACATGTGAGTGCCACTCAGGGCGGAGGCCATGCATGCCTAGCTTTTTCTTTTTCTTTTTCTGAACACGGTGTTTCTTATTCTTGTACATAGAATACGGATACCTTTCGGAAAACGGTACTTTTACTCGCATTTACGGACGCCGAATTCATCGGCTCTCTACCCCCTCCCCAACGGGGGGTGTCCCAAGTATATCATATTATATATATATCATACATCACGCGCGCGTACGCCGCGTGCGCTCTCCCCATATCCCGCGTCCCGACATGATAAGCCAATCAGTGAATCGAGGATGGACACGGTCTCTCCCATTCCCCACATATACATGTACATTCATCAATATCATGTATCGATATATACACGGCATGCATGGGAGCCCAAGGAAGGTCATGTGTCTATCGGAGTGACGTAAGGTCGGTGACCTCCGATTACATTATGGATTAACCGGACCGCTTTGTCTCACCTTGAAGGAACGAGTATTTTAAGGCGAAAGCGTCAACTTACGTATATCATTAAAGAAAACATGGAATGAGATCATGGACATCATACGCGTTTATTTGTAGACTTTGAAATCTTTAGAAAATAATACCATAGCTAAAGGGTAGAATCGAAGATCAAGGACTAGTTTATCACTTTCATACTCGCGTTTGGATTCTTGACTTAAGGCTCATAGTCATGGAGTCATCCTTGTCATGCTTATCATAGACATGTTCTTTCCTTCACATCATCTTTATCACTTTCATCATAGAAATATTCCCCTTAGAATAATTACAACATTTGTCGGTGGGTAAACGGAGCACTAAAGAAAATCCGGGAACAATGGGCCCACCTCGGGTCAAATGAGGCGGCGTACACAGTTGACGTATAATACGTTTCATGACAGTACCTAGGAGAGTTTTAGGGTAGTCGGGTCTTATTTATGCAAGTTCTAGAGGTCTAGGAGGTTTTTCCCACATTTTGCACAATTTCTATTTCAATTCTACTGAATGAATAGTAACTAATTTCAATCTTGGATTCCGAGAAAAGGAATGATCCCCGAGGTCCGTATCCAGCCCTATTGCATCTAGGACATGCCAAGAAAGGAAAGTGAAGTCTTACATACCTGTTCCGCTTCTTACACCTCTCCCAATTCAAGCTCCAAATCCGTCAAAATCTACAATTTGGTCACATTTGCCAAACATTGATTAGAGCACTCAGAAGTTCAACCTTGACTTTGCATTTGTCTACAGAAATTTTGGCAAAAGATTTACGTAAATGCGCCATCCCCGAGATTCTAACTCGGCCAATTTTAATCAACAACAATCGGAATTTAACCCTACCAAACTATCAATCAAACGAGCCAACAATTATTCTAGCAACACTTATAACATTCAATTTCAACTCACATAACATTCAAAACAATTCAATCAACATTTCATTTCACCCAACACCTTCCAATTTCAACAAGAACGATAACAACTTAATTCTTTCTTCCGAATTCACATACTTCATCAACAATTCCATACGTTTGCATTATCATTTTCATTAATACAAGAAACCATATTGAAATCACATAACGTTCCAAATCAGTCCGCTACACTTACTCCTCCAATTTGGATCATCAAACATGCATTTCATGCCATAGAATTCATAACAACGACAATCAAAATACTAAATAACATTGTTTCATTTCTTACATACCAAACAGCCCCTACACACGGTTCATCAACAACATACATATTTTCAAAATTCTCTCCCATTTCTTCATACAACAATACGTCCAAACATCCATGAAACACAATCCAATCATACTAAGTAAATTAGTTTTCTCTCCTACACAATCTAGTATATACACGGCCACATACAACAACACCATAATTCCATGACTTCCATTCATTTCCACACTTCACAACATACATAAACCATGCATGACATATGAAAGACAAGATTAGACCTTACCTTCTCTTCCACTCCCTTTCTCGGCTAAGGTTGTTCTTGCCAAGCAAATGGTTTCTTTCTTCCAACAACTACTCCACATGATAGAGGACCTTCCATTTAGACACAAACTAGAAGAAGAATAATTTTTCCATGAACACAAGGAGAGGCACCACTCTCGGCCAGCCCTTGGCCGAGAGACTCTCTCTCTCTTTTCCTTCCTTTCTCTTGAATTCTCTAGAATGAAAATGATGAGTGCCTTGTATTGTTATTACTCATATATATATATATATATTGCATAGCACATGGCCGGTCATGTGCATATATTTTCCCTCAAATTTTTTTCAAATTTTCTAGATTTTTCTTTTTCTTTCCCTCCAAGTTCTTCAAACTTCTTGAAATTTCCAAGTGGAAAAGATGACAAATTCTCTTGCCTTATCATCCTTTAACAACATGTAATAGCCATCCATGTGGCCATGGCCCACACCCCATGTGGCCGGCCACTTATGGCTATTTTCATAAAATGGCCAACTTTCTTTAAATAACTTTTGGCCCCAAATTTTCCTTAATGTCTCCTTCCAACATAATTCATAAACGACTTACGTCTTAAAACAAAGTCGAGAATGGTCTTGTCTCTAACTTCCCGCAGTTAGTTCGGAATATCCAAATGTACAAAATACGAGGTGTAACAAACACAATGAAACAAATTGATGGAACATTTAGCCGCGTTTCCATATTTCCTATGCAGCTCGAACATGGAGGAAAAATTGGGACGTTACGGCAGCTTGTAGCATGCAGTAAGCTTAAGCCTCAAACAAATTAATAGTTTGCCTAAGTGACACGGCAATTCTCGTAGAGAAACAGCAGCAATAAACAGAATTGTCTCATGACTGTGGCCGAAGCGATTCGAAGATGTTCGGGACTCGAAATTCCAGTTCATGCAAAGAAAGAGAATGAAACGGATTAGAAAGAAAACCCAATTAAAGTAATTAGGGATGATGAGAGGAGAATTAAAGAACTCATGCCGAACAAATTCAAAAATATCGCATTCATTATAATGTCAACCATCTGAAGAAACAGGCAGATTCCAATATTTAACATGACCAGCTACGATAGATGCGAAAGGTGCAAGAAATAATGGGATATGATTCGAATGAGAAACATGTAGGAAAAATAGATGAGGGAGGTGTATGTAAACAATAGACAAGTAAGGATATGCACTGTTACGGTTTCACATCTGTTACAGACATTATATTTCCCTACTTAAACTGTTATCCTTAATTAAGACACAATGGGATTGAGACAACAATATTAAGAATATTATAGCGACTAGTTCGCAAGTTCAACCAATTACCAAAATAGACTGAACAGAGCAGCCACCAGCTAGAGACGACACACTGATACTAATCTAAATCAGATTCAAATTTATCATTGGCGCACTACTCAAAATTGGAACTATGCTACACCAATCTCTACATCGAATCAGAGCACGAACAAACAATCTTGTTTTCTGACAGATAACCTCGACACTATAACCTATTCTGGTTCCAAAAAAAAAAAAAGCCGAGCGAATGAGTACTGAAAATCGCTAATTATATAAATCAACATGAACATCAATGAAGAATCCAAACAGAGGTGGAACTGGTTGAAATTGGCTGACTACAGCAGTTCAAAAAGCAGGGGACAACAATTCAATACTTCCCGAAAACGTTTACCAAGTAGGGAAAAATCATTAACAGCTTAGTGATTTTAATTTAATCAGGGACTGCCTATAGTTAGTGTATCAATAACTCCCGAGCCGACAACAAAAAGATTTCAACAAACGCAGCAATCCTTCGGTTCATTTAAAATCTAGAATAATGTCGGATAAGTTCTTCATGCTTAAAGCCAAACTGCACCGTTGATACACTTCACATAATAAATCTAAATTAAAGCAAGGAGCAGAAATGAACCTCACATTATCGTACAAAATGAAAGCCAATGAAAGTAGAAAAGAAGCGCGGAATCTAAAGAGAACGAGAGTTATTTAACCATGAATCGAACAGCCACAAAACTAGAAACTGAAACAAACTACATTGAAGCAAAAGGGAGAAATAGGAAGAGAAAATTTCTAGGGACCTTTAAAGCTGTCATCAGTTTGAAAAGATTTAGCAGTGGCTATGAACTCGTTTATACACAATGGCCAGTTCATATCATACTTAAATATGTTAGTGGCTTTTCAAAGTTTATTTAGGTCTGTCTAGGATTATTTTCCCTTACACCGGAATCCAAATGAACCTAAAACTAACTACAAATATCGCAATGGCATGGTTTCCATAATTCCACTTACTGATTCGCATATTCCCACATTTCACCAGATAGCCAAAGAAAAAGAAACGAAAATTTAGTCTGTGCATAATAAAGCTACATAACCCGATGTTGAAGTAAAGTAGCAGATTAATAATCAGTTTCCAAATACCCAAACCAAAATCAAATTACTCTACAAAATTTGCAACACAATAAGCTTGCACTAAAGTTACTCTACTGGCAACATATACCTTAGCATTCTGCCCAAACTCTTTCTTTAAAAAAAAAAAAAAAAAAAAAAAAATCTGATAACGCTAGACCCGCGGACATCACATAAAAGGCTTTTAAATAGAAGTTTCTAAATGAATATCTTCAGGATATATGTTTTCTTTCATCCGAGATCAAAATAAACTAACTGATCGGAATTAACCACACTATCTTTAGATGGTCCATTTAAAGTAATGACTCCTACGAATATGGTATTTGAACTCAGATTGAAAATGTATCCTATGTTCTGGAGATCTAAACAACTCTAATAGGCAACGAAGACACATACACTCCTCAAATATTCAACAAAGTATAACTATTTATCGCAGGGGCCAACGTTCTTTTTTCAGACTAGACAAAATCATTCAATACAACTATATTTTCCAGCATATAAGCTTAGACACTAAGAACATGATTTCTAAACACCAAAACACAAGTCGACACCAAAAAATAAGAAGAAGTTCAGATTGTACCTCTCGTGGGTGCAATGAACTGAGGCGTCGAGGTCTCGAATCTAACTCTTCTCCTCAAGAACGAATTCGAAATTAGAGTTGGGTGAATCGAATACCCTTGTCACGGCTAAAGTTTGCTGAAAAGGGAAAACAAGTGTGAAAATAGTGGGGTATTTCTGAAACGTTGAATAATCGTTCTCCAAAGAAAAAGGGTTCCTTTTCTTACATCGAGCAATTTAAGATGTATTTATAGGGGGTAAAGGCTAGGGTTTTCGCAATGTTTTTGGGCGGGATTTGAAAGTGAGATAACTGTTCGAAATCAAAATCGAATCTCCAAAAATTGATTCTTCTAGAAAATTCAAAAGTGTTTTAGCCATTTGTTTGACCAAATCGTTGAAGATAGGAGAGAGAGAAACGATTATAGGATGCTGATATAGAGAGATGCGGAAGAGGTACAAGGTTTGCCTAAAATGGTGTAACCCGGACACGCTAAGAGTTGATGGAAATAGAGAGTCTTCACCGAAATGGAAAGGGGAAGCTTTTTTGATTTTCTCCGCTAAACAAAATCGAATTCGAATTCTTTGGCCTCTCATGTTGACTAAGCTCAAGATTTGCACGAAAGTGGGATGGTCCAGCCCCTGCCATGGCTGTACAAGCTTGTTTTTACTTGGAAGAGGAAAGAGATAAAGGAGGAAAGGTTTGTAGAGGTGCGGTTGAAGAAGGGAAATGAAAAAAAATCATACCTAATGGTCCCCTTTTAGACGTGTTGGCCGGGTAAGACATTATTGGGCTGGCCGGGTAAGTTGTGAGATGGGCTGATCTGTTGGTCCGAAAATGGTGATTAATGGACTAATAAAATTGGCCGAGAATTGGGCTGGTCTTAATTCGGATTGGGTAGGGAAATAATGTGGGCTAATAATTTGGCTGAAAATTTATGGCCTTTTCTCCTTCAATTTAATTCCTTTTGGGTTTCTAATTTAACAACTAGTACAATGAAGACAATTGATAATTAGTATGTAGAAAGTAAAGATTTAATAAAGTATAATTAATTTAACGAGCACAAAATCCAAAAATGAAACGATGACGAATCATTTAAAATTTGTGATAATGTAATGAAAGTAATGTTGATAGAAAATAGTGAAGATGAAAGTAATGATATTAATAGCAGTAAAAATAGTAGCGAAAATAAAATATTTAGATTTAATTAATTTATAAGCCCAAGGAAATAAATTGGAATAAAGGAGGGACGAAATTGGGTGTCAACTGATGCCCCTCTTCGACCGGAGACGATGTAAGAGTTTTCGGGCGAAGAAGTTGACATAGTAGCCAATTTTGTTCTGACCAATAAATATGAACTTGAAAGAGCTTGAGAAAATACGGTTTAGGAGAATTGGTGGCAAATACTATGGGACGGAAGGAATTATGATCAAACCTCAAATTTTGAATAGCCTATGAATCACGGGTTTTGTGAGAATCAAACTGTATGTAGTTCGAAAGAAGCGGGTCGATACTGACGCTACGCTTTTTGCCCCAGTGTTGAATTATGGTGAGACTGGGATATAGGAAAGGACACAAGATTGTGAAAGGAGCTGCTTGAGTAGAGTTTTAGCGATGGATATGAAAGAGAAATTAACCTGCGTATCACGTGTTTGTGGACGTAGGCGGAATTGAGTTCGAGAGTAGATCCGTGACCCTTGCTTGTGAGTTTGATATTCCTCTTCAGCAAATTTGCCCCAGTTCACTGCGTAAGATAAAGTTCCACGTTGCGCTGTGTCTCTATAAGTTGTGCTTTCTGTTAAAACTAAAATTCATATCAAAATCAGTAATAAAGTCTGGGATAAAGTTGAAGATGTAAAATTTATAAAGAATGTAAAAATGATAATAAATATGAGTGTAAGAGTGAGGATGAAGCCGTGTGGCTTATATTGAGGCAGTGTGGCCAAATGTTGTCTCTGGTTGTCTTCAGGGACTTGAATGAATGTGTGATGTGTATGCCGAGGATGCAATAATAAGGCCTCCAACTATCTTCCGGGACTCGATGATAAATGATATAGTGGGTGGTGTCTCCGGTTGTGCTCGGAGGCTTAATGATAATTCCTGTAAAGTTCAGGGTAAAGTCGTTAAAGTTAGTAAAGTGAATGATAAAGTAGAGAGTAAAGTCATAGTGTAGCCGTCTGGCTTATGAAAATGAGGCTGTATAGCCATATGATATCTCCGGTTGTCTTCGGAGACTTGATGAAAATTCCCGTAAAGTCCGGGGTAAAGTCGTAAAGTGGATGATGTCTCCGGTTGTCTTCGAAGACTTAATGCAATTTCCCGTAAAGTCCGGGTTAAGGCAGGTAAGGTAGGTAAAGTAAATGATGTCTCCGGTTGTCTTCGGAGATTCGGTGAAAATTTTCGTAAAGTCCGGGTTAAAGTAGGTAAAGTAAATGATATGAATGTAAATTCCCGTAAAGTCCGGGGTAAAGTAGGTAAGTAAATGATATCTCCGGTTGTCTTCGGAGACTTGATGGGGAATCCCCGTAAAGTCCGGGTTAAAGTAGGTAAAGTAGATAAAGTAAGTGACGTGAATGTAAACTCCCGTAAAGTCCGGGGTAAAGTATTTAAAGTAGGTAAAGTAAATGATGTCTCCGGTTGTCTTCGGAGACTTGATGAAAATTCTCGTAAAGTTCGGGGTAAAGTTGTTAAAGTAAGTAAAGTGAATGCTGTCTCCGGTTGTTTTCGGAGATTTGATGAAAACTCCCGTAAAGTTGTTAAAGTAGGTAAAGTAAGAATGTAGATCCCTGTAAAGTTCAGGGTAAAGTCGTAAAGCTGATAGAGTAGACGATAAGAATGTAGATTCCTGTAAACTTCAGGATAAAGTTATTAGAATTTGGTAAATGATAAAGTAGAGAGGGGAAAATAATAGTGTTGCCGTTTGGCTACTGATGTTGATGATCTTTGATGTAATCCTGATTTAATTCGCCTTCAGTCTCGACGACCTACAAAGACAGGTATACTTGTCAATAAAATCATACAGTTATTGTGATAAAATAAAATTAAAGATAAAGTTGGAAATAAAGCCGTTTGGCTTTTAAGGCGAGGCCATAATGGCCAGGCGATGCTTTTAGCCGTGATCGATAGACTTGACTGTTGGTCTCGTGGTCTTTTGATTCCTGCACTCAAAGAAAAATTCTTAGTTTGGGAGGGGGCAGTTGATTCGTGTTGACTCGAAGCTTGACGTGATTGGCGCTCCATTCATCCTGTTTTTTTGGATCTTGTGATCTCCGTTCAAGCCTCAATAGATGAACAGTAATGAAACAAATGAAAGAAAGTGTTTCATTTAAAAAATATATATGTAAACGTATGTATATAAGGAAAGATATGTATGTAAGTTGTAAAATATTTCTGCCAACCTCAGATTGTGACACAATTGAAAAGTCATTTGTCTATACTATTTCCTGTCTGGTAGTCTTAATCTTGTCGATGTCTAGCTCTATTCTTGTCTAATATTTCAAAATATGCCCCAGTTTTGGCTTAGAAGGGTGTACTGAACTTATGTTGTGGTGTGACCGAACCTTATATAGGTTGCCTAGCCAGAGGAATTAGGTCAGAACGTAGATTGTAGAAATGGTTTGAAATTTTCTAGTAAAGGGACCGAACCCGATGTGGATTGCCTACGTATCCCACCAAGGGAATCAAAAGCGGCGTAGTTCTGTTATATAAATGGTAAAAGTTTGTTGGCTTTCTACCTAAATATGTTTGACCTGTATGTTGATAGTCCACGAATCCCGCCGAGGGAATCAGGCTAAGCGTAATTCTCCTTGTATAAGGATTTTGAGTTTTCTGTTATAATGCAACCGAACCCTATGTGGGCTGCCTACGTATCCCACCACGGGAATCAGGTCAGCGTAGTTCGTAAGGTATATTAAAGGAGAGGTTGCAAACTAGGTTGTCTAACCTAATGTCGTCTTTCAATGTCTTCTTGATTTGAATAACCCTCGTGTTTACGTCGTTGTCTATCGACTATTTCAATTTCTTCCAAGCGGAATCTTGTCTTGTCCTCTAATTTTTGTTATTCTCTTGAGACGTATGTTGTCTATTTGTTTATGTCACAGTCATAGAGTTGGCAGATTTTATAAATAAAGCAGAAAATAACAATAATAGATAATTGAGGAAAATCAGAAATGCATTCATAGTTTTTCCAATTTAAGCTCTCAAAAGATGAGACAAAACAACAAAAGTTTGTGGCACGATTCGGCCTCAATTTTAAAACCGTGCTATTCCAAAAGTTCACTACATGTTCAATCTACCAAGACTCCCGGCGAACCAGGGACGGAGTACAAGTCCAGTTCTTCAGAGTTTCTCCTGGTTCGGCACCCCAGATGGTCGGTGTCTCGGTATTGTAAGTAGTTGTAGTAGCAATCTTCGTTGGTGCTTGTTTTTGGATTGTTCCCGCGGGAGCAGCAAAAGTTGATGACTTGGTGCCTTTTTTCACATCTCCATCGTCTTCAACAGTGATCATGTTCACGTTAGCATTTTCATGAGTAGGTAGAGGTTGTTGTCTGTTATATCCCGTGTTTGTACGTTCGAAGATTTCAAGGTAGTCGTGGTAAGTTAAGGGAATGACCATGTTCCAAAATTATTTTAATGTGCAAGTTGTTATGAATATTATTTGTAAATGTTATTAGTATGGGAATATTGAGAAAGGTTAAGGGCAAAAAGGGAAATTCGCAAAACGGCCCATGGTAATATTATGGAAAGGCTAGGGGTAAAATGGGAATTGCACAAAAAAATTTCTTGAAGATTCTTAAAGGGGTTTGGCCATGTGGTACCTAAGTATATGCCCACAATTTTCATGGGGGCTAATTGTATATTTGTATAAGTGCGGGGACTAAAGTTTTCATAAGAAGACAATTAAGTCTTCTTTGACCACTTTAGAAAATTCAAGAAAATAGGAAGAAAACTCTAGAAAAAAAAGATGAAGAAAGAGGGCATGTGCCCCTCACATGCTTGAAGGAGCTATATATATATATGACATACTAGTCATATTTCTCCACACAAAGTCATGAAATTTCAAGAGGGAAAGAAAGAAAAAAAAAAGAAGAAGAAGAGAGAGGTTGGGAGAGAGTATTCGGCCAACATGGCCAAAAATTGGCCATGGGAAATTGATCAAGAAAAATTATTCTTTTCTAGTATTTCCACCAAATGGAAGGTCCTCTACAACGTGGAGTGATTGTTGGAAGAAGTGAGCACTTGTTTTGCAAGATTGAAGCCTAGCTAAGTAAGAAGACAAGTGGGAAAAAGGTATGTATTTAATCCTCTCTTCATATGTTATGGACGTTTGTGCATGTTGTAGTGTATGAAAATGAGTGAAATTCATGGAGAATATGGATATAGGGGTGTGGCCGTGAGTTGTATATTGTGTGTATGGCCGTGTATGTTGTTGTATTGTGAAGGAATGGTGACAAAGTTTTACTTAGTATTTTGGTTGTTGTGTTGTGGATTTTATGTTGTTAGTAAAAGCTTAATGATTTTAATGAAATTGTAGTAGTTGGAGACTTGTTTTAGAAGCTTATTTAAATTGAATGTAATGTTCTTGCATGCATGGAAGATAATGTTGCTAGTGTGGTGTTGTTAATATGATGTTGTTAGTGTGGAGTTCATGAATTTGGAAGAAAATGGAATGTATTGTTATTTGAGTTGGAAGGTGTTGGATGGATTAGTATGTTGATTGAATCGTTTTGAAAGTCATGTGAATTGAATTGAATTGAATGTTGAAGTGTTGCTAGAATAATTGTTGGTATTGTTGATAGTTTGGCCGGGTTGAATTCCCGGATTGTTGATTAAAATTAGCCGAGTTAGATTCTCGGGACGGTGTAATTACGGGGGAGATCTTCTTGAAAATTCGGCAGGCCATAAGTAAATGTGTTTGAAGGACTGAGACAAGTATAGGGTGATGAATCTAATGATTTCGTCAATTTTCTTGAATGTAGACCAACAAGTTTGGACGGATAAGCGCAGCTAGTAAGGCGCGGCACAGGTATGTGAGGCTCGTCTCTTTTCTTCAAAAGGCATGACTCCTACGTTATATTGTCCCAAATGTTTTTATATCTTCCTTGCTTGCAAAGAATTAGAAGCCTATGACTCCAAGGTATAAGTCTTTTCCTAATAAGTTCATAGTTGTTTTTCAAATGTCCATACTTTTCAAAAAAAAAAAAAAAAAAAAAACAAGTTTTAAGAGGTTGAGAACTTTTATGACTAAAATGACGAATATGATGTTATATTGACAACGATGATGTCAAACATGAGGAAATGTCCGTGATGAATATGTCGAGGATGTGTTCCTACCATGAATATGACAATGTGAAAATGTTAAGCTATTTCTTGACTTCTCAACTCTACTTATGGGTAATGACTATTTTAAAGGTTCCAAGTATATGAAACGATGCCTTACGATCCTATTCCATGTTTTTCTTTTATGATGTTACTCTCCATTGTTAGTCTCGCCTTAAATTAATTGTCCCTTCAAGGTGAGACACGACGCCCATGGCTAATCCATAACATCGTCGGAGGCTACCGACCTTACGTCACTCCGATAGATACATGACTTTCTTTGGACTCTCCTGCATGCTTATATGATATATGTATAGGACATATGTATATGTACATGGGGAAGTATGGGGAAAGGTGAGGCGCTATAGACGCATAGCCACCTGATCAGTTGGTATAATATGATACCATCCCGGACGCGGGATGCCCGGACGCGGGATATGTGGGTAAATGGATCGGGCCGAACGTTCCTCGGCATTATATATGTATATGGATCGGGCTGCACGTTCCGCAGCATTATATTACTATATATGGATCGGGCTGCATGTTCCGCAGCGATATGATATACGGATCGGGCTGCACGTTCCGCAGCACTAAGCATGCATGGTATTCGCCAAAAAGGACACTCATATGTACAGGTTGCTCTCCTATATCATGACATGCTCTATATCTCTTTTGTGTCATTAATTATGTTATGTATCTCTCGTATAATATTATACATGCCTTACTTACTCAGTACATTACTCGTACTGACGTCCCTTCTTGCGGACGCTGCGTTTCATGCCGCGCAGGTACACCCAGATGAGTAGAAGCCATTACAGAAGACGTTCCAGCGGAGTTGGTAGACTCCATTTGTACCCGGAGTCTTTGCCGAGTCGATTATATGTGCTGTGCAGGTTGTTCGAAGTTAGAGACTTTGCAGATAGAGTCGTGGGTCTAGTGTGTCAGTTTTGAAAATGGTTCCACTAGCCGATGTATTTTTATTATACATTATGTTACCGAGCCCTTATGTTTACAGATTGTGTTTAATTGGAAACGACAAAAGATTTTGAAAGTTTTACTATGTATTTTATTTTGTTTAATCTAAGAATCCAAAGAAAGTATGTATGTAATAAAAGTCAGCGGGTTCGCTCGGCTCCGAATATGGGGTCGGGTGCCCATCACACCCTAGTAAGATCGGGGTGTGACAAAGTGGTATCGAGCAGTCCGTCCTGGGGTTGTACCGCAAAGTCGTGTCCGGTAGAGTCCTGTTTATGGGTGTGAAGCCGGCCACATTTATAAACGGGGAGGAGGCCGCGGGCATTTAGGAATTGTTGACCTTCTTTCTGTCCTATGATCGTGCGATAGAGCCAAGTCCTAGGAAAATGGAATCTCCTATACAGGTTTTACCTACGACGGAAGAAAGTGAGAAGCGATACGGAAAGTTACAGGGGTAGGTATTGATATTCTGTTCTGTCATCGAAACTGGAGGTTCTGGATGGCTAAGATGTGTCGTATACATGTGAATGCCTGTAAGGTATTGTTAATATTTGCTGTGTGCAGATTTGAATAGTGAGAATGATAAAGGAGGCCCTACCAGAATGGGTACGTCTAAGAGGAAGAAGCGCGGAAAGGAAATACGATAAACCGGCAATAAGCGAGGTGCGACGTTTCGGAAAGGTTATGGATTCGGCATGGCGATAAAGGTGCGATCACTACCCTCGGAAATGCGGAGGCTCGGGACGGAAATAGTCGTACACACACAAGTGGGAGGTGAACATTGGGAACCAAAAAGGGTAAAACAGTAATTGTAAAAGAAGGACGTGTTACGAAAATGTTCCGGAATCTGTAAGGCTTCAATTTGCTCCAGATCAGGTAATAAAGGTCATGTGAGAGAACGGACGCGATTATAGCAGCATTAAGGTACCAGATTTTGTCGAAGTTTCGAGGTTAAGCGTGCTCAGGTGGGAGCAATTCTATGATGGGTGACCCCCTGGGAAGTATGCAAGAAATTCTATATGTCCAGGCTTAAGAGACAAACGAGAAGTTAGGGTAGCCTAAGGGAAACTAGAGCATATGGGATGGTTGGAAACCATAAGAAGACGCGTAGGACGAGCAAGCTTGCTCGGTGAAGAGACGAGGCATCACATCACGGCCACGGAATTAGGATAGGCTTGAACAACGTTTGGACGTATTTTATGGGCTAGTTGATATATATAATTGTATATATATATATATGAAGGTGTAGGATATCCCATATATATATATGATTGTATCAGTGGACATCTGAATCCCAGCAACCGAAGTTACGGTACAAAAGGCATCAATCGAGTAAGGGTACCGAAGTTCGAGTGACAGCAAGAGTAAATGGTACAAGTGTTGCAAAGTAAGCTGTTATTATTCTACTATAGGTTGAGATTGGAAATTCTAATATGACGATAGTTGGAAAAGAGAGAGTGAGTAGATGGAAAATGAAGAGATTAAACTGTCGGAAGGGGTTGAAAGGGAAGAAACCTCAGTAAGTGAAGCTCCCGAGAAAAATTACCGGCAAAACACGAAGCTATTTAGGAAGGGACTCGAAGTAAGCATGTGAAAAGGGGATAGAGTGTGGTAAAAGAAGACAGGAAAGAAATATATGGAATTCGAGAACTAATTGCAATAAGTGAGGCTAAAGGAATAGTAACCGCGACAAGGAAATGTGAAGTAAGAGAAGGAGTAACTGAGTTTAGTGACGATGTTATGAGACTTCAGTATGGAAAGGATATAAAGGTAAGGGGTCGACATTGCCGAGGGATAGTTGAAGGTGTGGAATAAGAATTCATGTGAAGTCTGAGGGATTTGATCTTAGCGGAAACATAATAAATGGAGGGAACGTGCATAGGAGACCGCTCAGTTATAGCATCATAAATATAGTTAAAGACCCGATGAATAAGGATGAGGAAAGTAAAAATTGTAAGGATTCTGTGCTAAGAGCAAGACAAAGATAGACGCACAAACGTGTGAAGGTGTAGTTAAGGAAAATTTCGAGCAAGTGAGTCAAACAAGGGAAAGGACGAATAGTGGACAGAAGGGTATGGAAATGGGGACAAAATGATGACATAGGCAGAAAGTAAAAGAAAAACCTAGGATTAGAAGTTTCCGATATGTTAGGCACAGAGTGGGGCAGGAATACGAGGGATAAGGTATAGACGAAGAGTTCATAAAAGGACTGTTGGCATATAAGGAACCCCTTAAGGGGGGGGGGGAGAACATATTGTAGGCTTCAAGTCCAAATGAAGGAAACTCATTAGCCTGGAGCCAGGGTTTAAAACATATCGGCTTATCAAGAGAATACATGAAAAAAAATAGGAACGAGTTGGTGCAGTGGATTAGGAAACCTATGACACGGAATGAGGACTCATGTAAAGACCAAGGAGTTCGACCATAAGGGAAAAAGGGTAAAAGTTAAGGAGTGAGCATGAAGGAAAGGACAACTATGAGAGGAACCCCCCGAAGTACTACGAGACCCCATAAGATCAGTTGAACATTCGGGGATGAATGTTCTAAAGGGGGGGGGGGGAGGATGTTATATCCCGTGTTTGTACGTTCGAAGATTTCAAGGTAGTCGTGGTAAGTTAAGGGAATGACCATGTTCCAAAATTATTTTAATGTGCAAGTTGTTATGAATATTATTTGTAAATGTTATTAGTATGGGAATATTGAGAAAGGTTAAGGGCAAAAAGGAAAATTCGCAAAACGGCCCATGGTAATATTATGGAAAGGCTAGGGGTAAAATGGGAATTGCAGAAAAAATTTCTTGAAGATTCTTAAAGGGTTTGGCCATGTGGTACCTAAGTATATGCCCACAATTTTCATGGGGGCTAATTGTATATTTGTATAAGTGCGGGGACTAAAGTTTTCATAAGAAGACAATTAAGTCTTCTTTGACCACTTTAGAAAATTCAAGAAAATAGGAAGAAAACTCTAGAAAAAAAAGATGAAGAAAGAGGGCATGTGCCCTTCACATGCTTGAAGGAGCTATATATATATGACATACTAGTCATATTTATCCACACAAAGTCATGAAATTTAAAAAGGGAAAGAAACAAAAAAAAAAAAAAAAGAAGAGAAAGGTTGGGAGAGAGTATTCGGCCAACATGGCCAAAAATTGGCCATGGGAAATTGATCAAGAAAATTATTCTTTTCTAGTATTTCCACCAAATGGAAGGTCCTCTACAACGTGGAGTGATTGTTGGAAGAAGTAGAGCACTTGTTTTGCAAGATTGAAGCCTAGCTAAGTAAGAAGACAAGTGGGAAAAAGGTATGTATTTAATCCTCTCTTCATATGTTATGGACGTTTGTGCATGTTGTAGTGTATGAAAATGAGTGAAATTCATGGAGAATATGGATATAGGGGTGTGGCCGTGAGTTGTATATTGTGTGTATGGCCGTGTATGTTGTTGTTGTGTGAAGGAATGGTGACAAAGTTTTACTTAGTATTTTGGTTGTTGTGTTGTGGATTTTATGTTGTTAGTAAAAGCTTAATGATTTTAATGAAATTGTAGTAGTTGGAGACTTGTTTTAGAAGCTTATTTAAATTGAATGTAATGTTCTTGCATGCATGGAAGATAATGTTGCTAGTGTGGTGTTGTTAATATGATGTTGTTAGTGTGGAGTTCATGAATTTGGAAGAAAAGGGAATGTATTGTTATTGGAGTTGGAAGGTGTTGGATGGATTAGTATGTTGATTGAATCGTTTTGAAAGTCATGTGAATTGAATTGAATTGAATGTTGAAGTGTTGCTAGAATAATTGTTGGTATTGTTGATAGTTTGGCCGGGTTGAATTCCCGGATTGTTGTTGATTAAAATTAGCCGAGTTAGATTCTCGGGGACGGTGTAATTACAGGGGAGATGCTGCCGAAAATTCGGCAGGCCATAAGTAAATGTGTTTGAAGGACTGAGACAAGTATAGGGTGATGAATCTAATGATTTCGTCAATTTTCTTGAATGTAGACCAACAATTTTGACGGATAAGCGCGGCTAGTAAGGCGCGGCACGGGTATGTTAGGCTCGTCTCTTTTCTTCAAAAGGCATGACTCCTACGTTATATTGTCCCAAATGTTTTTATATCTTCCTTGCTTGCAAAGAATTAGAAGCCTATGACTCCAAGGTATAAGTCTTTTCCTAATAAGTTCATAGTTGTTTTTCAAATGTCCATACTTTTCAAAAAAAAAAAAAACAAGTTTTAAGAGGTTGAGAACTTTTATGACTAAAATGACGAATATGATGTTATATTGACAACGATGATGTCAAACATGAGGAAATGTCCGTGATGAATATGTCGAGGATGTGTTCCTACCATGAATATGACAATGTGAAAATGTTAAGCTATTTCTTGACTTCTCAACTCTACTTATGGGGGTAATGACTATTTTAAAGGTTCCAAGTATATGAAACGATGCCTTACGATCCTATTCCATGTTTTCTTTTATGATGTTACTCTCCATTGTTAGTCTCGCCTTAAATTAATTGTCCCTTCAAGGTGAGACACGACGCCCATGGCTAATCCATAACATCGTCGGAGGCTACCGACCTTACGTCACTCCGATAGATACATGACTTTCTTTGGACTCTCCTGCATGCTTATATGATATATGTATAGGACATATGTATATGTATATGTATATGGGGAAGTATGGGGAAAGGTGAGGCGCTATAGACGCATAGCCACCGCGCCTATAATATGATACCATCCCTAAGGACGCGGGATGCCCGGACGCGGATATGTGGGTAAATGGATCGGGCGAACGTTCCTCGCATTATATATGTATATGGATCGGGCTGCACGTTCCGCAAAGATTATATTACTATATATGGATCGGCTGCATGTTCCGTACGATATGATATACGGATCGGGCCGCACGTTCCGCGAAGACTAAGCATGCATGGTATTCGCCAAAAAGGACACTCATATGTACGGTTGCTCTCCTATATCATGACATGCTCTATATCTCTTTTGTGTCATTAATTATGTTATGTATCTCTCGTATAATATTATACATGCCTTACTTACTCGACATTACTCGTCGACGTCCCTTCTTGCGGACGCGTTTCATGCCGCGCGTGTACACCCGGATGAGTAGAAGCCATTACGAAGACGTTCCGGCGGAGTTGGTAGACTCCATTTGTACCGGGAGGCCGCCGAGTCGATTATACGTATGCGGTGGCATGTTCGAAGTTAGAGACTTTGCAGACAGAGTCGTGGGTCTAGTGTGTGTCAGCTGAAAATGGTTCCACTAGCCGATGTATTTTTATTATACATTATGTTACCGAGCCCTTATGTTTACAGATTGTGTTTAATTGGAAACGACAAAAGATTTTGAAAGTTTTACTATGTATTTTATTTTGTTTAATCTAAGAATCCAAAGAAAGTATGTATGTAATAAGAGTCAGCGGGTTCGCTCGGCTCCGAATATGGGGTCGGGTGCCCATCACACCCTAGTAAGATCGGGGTGTGACATTGTCCACATTGGGCCGAGCTCCAGTAAGTTGGATTGCTCCTTCCTTAATCAAGGCTTCAACTTTGTTTTTGAGGCCATAGCAATCCTCAGTGTCGTGTCCAGGGACTCTAGAATGGTAAGCACAGCGCTTGGAACCATCAAACCATCTTGGAATAGGATCGGGAATTTTCCTCAATCTCTGATCACGCCGTCGCTTTCAATCTCTCAAACAATTGAGCCAAGGGTTCAGCGAACCGAGTGTAATTACAGGTATTTTTGATGTCAGTGTTCGGACGGGTTTTAGGTGTAGTATGTGGTCGATTTTGGTAAGTAGGAGCTTGAACAGGTTGATATGGACGTGGGTTTTGATGCGGAGGTGCTCGGGGTTAGTAGTAGTTTGCTTGGGCGTTGTAGACAGGGAAGTTGATCAACCTCTTTATCCAAGGTGTTCTTCTCATTTTGAACCTGTTCAAGATCTTGCATAGCCCAGGAATAATCATCTTGAACTCGATCAATTAAGCTTTTACTGAGGGAAGCTCCTCTGCAGATTGATTGTTTCTTCGCTTAAGCTCTTGCCTCAGATGAAGAATTTCCCTCTCTTAGGCATTAAGCTGAGCCCTTAAATCATCATTCTCTTCAAGACAAAGGCGAAAGCCTTCCCAGTCAAAATGGACGATTGTACAAAAAGGGCTAAATTAATTAGAGGAGATAATTAAAGAAATGTGCAGGAATAAACCTAGGAAATTTGAAAACTTACCTTGTTTGACGCATGCATTCCTTTGTTGATTAAGCACTTCCAAGTGAATCCACTCGTCTTCTCTTTGTCTGATTCTGATATCAATGTTTTCAAATACCTAGCGACTCCAATCGGACGACCCAGAAAATTTGTGTCTTCAAGAATAGAAATAGTTGTTGTTTTATGTCGGGTCAGATCCTCACTTGGAGCCGAAAATATATTCACTAGATTGACATGAGAAGAAGAGTGGAACCTTGTCGGTCTTGAAGACGAAGGAAGTCCATAAGGAACTGAAAGATGTTCGAAACCCGAGGCACTCACGAAAGACTCTGGGTTCTTGGCAGTTCCGATTTCCTCAAAATATTGATCAAGGTCATTGTTGACACCAAATTTTTGACCTCCCATAATTTGCTTTAATTATCCAGAGTCCTTGAAATATTAAACAGAGGGAAATATGTTTTTAGAAAGTCAAAATAATCTATTGAGGCTACATTTTTGCCAATTTTTTTTATAAGATAATTTCTAAAAATATTATAAATTAATTTAAGTATTGTTTTCACAATTAATACACTTTTGTTAAATTAACCAAGAAGAGAGTGATAAATTTCCATGATTATTCACTTAATTGTCTAAACTGTTAAAATAGCAATTTGCAAAGTGTTTTACTCTGTTTAATTCAAGGAAAATTGATTGATTAAGTAAATTGTCCATTTCTACCCTCGTTTATTATTTAATCAAATTTGGCTTTTTATCATATTTAATTGAGTTTTAATTTTAATTGATTTAGAAATTTCCATTAAGCGACTGTAATTAAAAAATTAATTATCAACCAATTATGGAAACTAGCCAAATTTAATTGAAACTAGCCAAATTTAATTAAGGTCTTTGACAAAAACCTATTATTTATTATTCTTTCTCTTTAATTTGACTAATTAGTTTAAAAGGAGGCTTATTTTGAAAATGTCCAATTAATGGATATTAATTCAATTTAGCCACTTTTTAAATTTTTACAAACTGCCATCACTATGTATGTGTATACATGAATATACACACATGTAACATATACATGTGTATATATCATGTATACACACTAATAGATCAGGCCTTTTTTTTTTTAATTAATCCGGTCGGGCCCAACCCATTAAGGGGTTGACCCGGCCCATCTCATAAACTAAAGGGGGAGTCCCCTCCCCCCTCCCCCCCTCTCTCATTTTTCTCGGCCAAACGACCCTTAAGCGAGAAGGGTTTCCTCTAGCGCCGCCAGGCCCCTCCTCCCCTCTCTCCTCATCATCATTGCCTCTAATGGAAAAAATACAGACCCAAATTACAGGCGTTGTAAGTCCAAGAAGGGAAAAGCAATTAATGCTTCCCCCATTTTTCACCAAACTCAACCCAAACAGGGTGTAAGTTCCCTTTCTTTTGCTTTTGTTCAAATCAACGGTCAAAAATTTTGAATTTTCTTTAATGGGTTTTGTTGTATTAGGAGTTGAATTCACAAATTTCATTGGTTTGAAGTGGACCATGTTGACTGATTTCATTGGGTTGAGATCTGACCCTTCATTTTTTTTTATCTAATCTCGACCCTACAATTTAGGGATGTGACGAGGAAATCCCATCTATGGGAGTTATCCCACATCGGTCAAACTAGGGTTTTGAAGGTTTGGGGTTTCCTATTTAAGACGAATCCTATTTTTCATTATTGAAGAAATAGAGCATACTGAAATTAAAAATATACTCATAGACTCAAAAATACTTAAAGTTTTCAAAGAAAATTTGAGATCCTTAGATTTTTCTGAGTCAAGCAATTTTTTTTTTTAAAAAAAATTGTTCTCGCTTGTTTTGCTGAGTTTTGTGGCTGAGTTTGTGGGGTTTGGAGGAGCAAATCTCCAAGTTTAATCTCGATATAAGGCTGCACTTGAAAAAGGTAAACCCCTTTTCATTTTTCTATTAATTTGCTTGTTGTTGTATGTATATTGAAGCTGCTAGTATAGTTATTTTGATTTGAGTTAGGCTTATATGTGCCAAGTTAAGTTATGTCCATTTGTTTTTCCATCTGCTCGTTCAGTCATGTATTTAATGTCTACTTAGCTTTATGTTAAATGTGAATTTACTTTAAAATTCGCTTAAGCTGCACCTCCCATTATTCTTAATGCTTTGACTCCTGTGGCATTGAGAACATAGTGATGATGTCTCTCCTTTTGAACTCTGTTTGGTGTTTCTTGACTCATTAATGAAGTCTATTGCTTGTTGAATAAATAATAGTAGTAGAATACATAGTTAATAACTTATATAGGATGGACTAAGGGATTATGATTCATCAGTGGCTAGTTAAGGTTTTGCTTACTAATAGATAGTTGGTTTGATGAAATGTATCATGTCTTATCTAATTGGAGTTTCTTTTTAAACTAAAAATCTGTCAACTGGTAGGATGCGTAGTAGAGTAGACTTTAATAGGATCTTGTGCTCAATATTGAGTTTAGGGAAGATTTGACATACCCAGATTGGGTTTGATATCTCATTAAGTGTTTTTTCATAAGTGTTTAAGTGTAGAAGGCTTAAGTTTGATTATAATTAAATGTGTTCTTTGAACTTTAATTTTCAAACATTAACATAAATGTAGTACAAGAAAATAAGCTCCTACACTTGGACATAATAGCCAATCTCTGTACTTGCAAATGTGCATATTTCTGATACAAGTATCTCTATTCGATGTTACTTGCTTTGGTTAAGTCTATGTTGAAAGAACCTAGTAATAGTTTGATGATCCTAATGGAGTATAAATTGGCTTCTTACTTGATTTGACACAATAGTTTGTTATAGGCCAAGCTTGATTGATTGGTCCTATTTGGCTAACTTAAATTAATGACTAGCTTATTTCCTTCAATTTCCTGTTTGATTCAATATGATAGTGTCATTATGAATCTGTGTTTAACTTACATAGATTGATTTTTATAGAGTTTTTGTGAGGTTATTCTATGAGTCATGTCTGTGAGATTAAAGGATGTACTAGACAACTATGATGAATTGCTAAAACTATTAGGCATGGCTCTGTTTAACAAGTTAACTAGTTATTGTTGTGCAACACCTATAGTTCCCATGTGTAGCTGTTTGTTTCATCTTGAAAAGGGAGAATTTGTGTCATATGAGGTTGTGTTTTGGTTATGATTAATATGCCTAGATTTTATTTAAGCCATGCCCTTTTTAAAAGAAGAGTGTTCTTGACAGTTGTTAAAACCTGAGGTGACAGTGCTTCTTAACTAAACATGTTTACATAAGTTAACTTAGTTTTAGTTTTGTTAAGTACATTAGTTGCAGGAATGCTGTTTTAGCCTGTCTTGATTGAACTTGCTCATGTGTTAGTTCAAACTGTTTGATGCCGTTTTTACACAAATAGTCTAGCTGAATTTGCCCAGTCAGAGGTACCTTCTGTGAGGTGTAGTTAAGTGGATCACTTTGTGATAACCTTCTCTAGGCAGGATTAATCTAAGAAGTCTGTTTATTGACATAGGCAGCTTAGTTGTCTTTGCATAGTACCCTCTCAAACTTGCTTGGTATTTGGCTTTTTGGTTCCCCCCCCCCCCCCCCCACCCTTTAGTAAGAAGTGTTGTAACTGTTTGCTTTAGTCCAATGTGCTGTCCAATTTTCATGTTCTTGCTAAACCTAAGTCCTTGTGAAGCACTGTTAGAAAGGTGCACTTCTCTCCATTTTATCTTCTTGGTTGGTTATAACTTTGTGTGATTTTAAAGACAGGAAAATATGGTTCTTTGAATTTGTCCTCATGGACTGCTTGATTATTTTAGCCCACAAAATAAGTTGGTTTCATTTTTTTTGTACAAGTCTAAGTGTTTGAACTGCTCATGAGTCTCATGTGGTATTATTTGGTCATTAATATATCTATTTGGAAGCTGCTAAGATAAACAAGTCCTACATGAATTTCAAGCAATTACTTAATCACATGTTCTTTGTGTTTGTTGTCATGTTCAAAGTAAGTATAAGTTAATCCTGTTTTGAAGATCATTATTTAATTTATGGTAAAGGATAAAGTATGCTCCTTGATGACTTTATATTATACTCTAGGGAAGTAAAAACTGTGCCATATTAAAGAAGTCTTGTCTCCTTAATATATATATATATATTCTTCTTCTTCTGTGGGATGTTGGGTGCATGCTGGTTTGTCATTTTAAAATTAAGTAACCACCTCTGAAATCTTACCACTATCTTCTATGTGTCATTTGTACTTGTGACTTTGAGCTAGGGATATGCCCAATATACTAGGTATCCACAACTTGGTATGCCTCTGGTGTACTAGGACCTGTATATTTGTATAAATGAGGAATATTACCTATATGAATTGAGAATTTTTCTTTTGCTTCAATCAATACTCAGTTGGACTTGGTCTTTTGCTGGTCTTAATGCACTGGGCTCCCATTTGCTTATTTCTGTGACTTCCTTTTATGGCTGCTATTTAAGGCCTTATGATTTCTTCATTTCTTTAAGTCTTAGTCCAAGTTTTGGGCCATCTGTGCTTTGGGCCAGACCTTTGCATTATGTAAATTGATCAATCATAGGACTATATATTGTGTGTATGGAATATCATAACTAGTCTCTTATAGTAAGATAGTGTACAAATCCTAGACATTTTCTCCTCCTATACACCATGGATTCAATAAATAAGTGGAGAAATAAAATAAGCACTTGGGGATTAAGCTTGAGCCTTCCTTGGTGTCTGCCATGCCTGGGGTTCCTGGAAACCCCTTGGATCTTGTACGGCATCAGGAACAAGAGGGTGAAAGCTTTCCTTTTTGGGCCATTTTACATCTCCATGGGTGTATATCCATGGTATATTAGCTGATAAATGTGCATATTTTGTTTGTGTGGTAGTGTTTGTTTTAGGCGAATGATTTTATGATCCGTTTCTATCTTTTTTTTTTTAATTATTTATTTTTTAATATTTGGGCCTATTTCTGTGTTGTTACAATTTATGTGGGCTTTAGTATATTAAGCCTACAGTTTTTTCATTTTGGGCCTGCTCATTGGTTGTCTCAGTCCATATGAGTTTTTTTTTAAGCAAAACTAACCAGCCTGATGCTGTTGGATCTGTATTCATAAAAAACAATCAAGATATTTACAGAACAAAGTGGAAGAAACTGAAAATAAACTATACTACTCTATCCTAAGAATTTTTTTTTTTTTTTTTAGCATTGTAAGAATAGCCAAGTACAAAAATGAGGGAACTACAAACAAGAACACTCCTTCTTTGGATTGATGCCATTATCAGTCACCTTAAGGTCTCACTAGGTGCTATGGTATCATATCTCACTGAAAATCTTTCAAGAGTAGGTGTGGTAGGAAGTTCGCCATAGTTGCTGTCTTTTGCTACCCAATATCTTTGATCAATCTGACTCCTGTGGCCATACTGAATGTTTGTAACTGGATTAAGTAACTAAAGAAATCCTAGCAATGAACACACACGTTAATACCACACACTAACAAGGATAACCTTAGTATCCAACCAGGTTTTCAACTATCAGAACAGGCTTTTTGCAGAAAACTTTACTTCGTTGAAAAACTAAGCCATATGTCTTCAACGGTTGGATTGTATACAGAAGTCTGATGTATATAAGTGTCTCGGTATGGTTCTTTATTTCTGTATACCTTGCATCTGAAGTTAGGCATCATCATCTTATCACTATTGAGAATCTTCTTGCACACATTGACAATTCGTGCAAATGAATGAAACGAAGTTGTACTGCAAATCAAAAGCCAAGTTAGCTAAAAATCCGCAGTGCATTGCCTTTCCCTAAGGATGTGGGCAAACTGCACTTGCCCCTTGTTCCTCCAAAATTTGATCTTACTAACTTCCATACTGATCTTCAATGGAATCTCCCATGGATGTATAATGTTTATCCTGGACAAAGGATCTGATTCAATCATTACAGGCACCAGATCATTTTTAATGCAGAATTCAATACCATCCAATATAGCCACAAATTCTGTTGTAATATTTGTTGTATCATGAATATTTTTGCACTAGCATATATCAGGTCTCAACATCAATCTAATGCGAAGAAGCTGAACTCGATCTGGATTGCCACTGAGGCCCGTGTGCACTTGAGGATGCGTCGGGACCTTCGTATTGCACCATCTTATATCCCACTTTAGGCTTGTAATCCTCCAAGTATTTCACCATCTGAGGCTAATCATATGGAATATTTCTTAGCCAAGGATATAATGTCTTTACCAGTTGTTGCAAATTGTAGTTGATCCAATCACCTTCGTTTTATTCACCTTACCCCCGTAATGATAGTATTTCTTCTCTTCCATAGTTGCCAACTTGTGTGAATCGCGTGGTGCAATAAACGGTTTGTGCTTTGTAGGACCCTGCATATACCACCATTATACTATTATCTGATGAATCTGTACCCTTGGATCAATTATCCCTACAACAACATTATAATATTGCTAGATTTCTGCTGCAAATTCACCTGTTAAGAATAAATGTTGAAATGTCTCCTCATGACGAGGGTCCAGACAACATCTACATCTAGATATAATACTAATATTCGTTCTCTTTAGTACATCATAAACTTGTAGTTTAAACTTCCACAATCTCCAAAGGAAGAAGGATATTTTGAATGGAACACCTTTGAACCACAATTTTGAAAAGTGAGCTGATGTTTGAGCTTTTTTCCAGAGCAAATTCCAAGCACTCCCTACAGTGAATTTTCCTGTAGTACTAGCCATCCACCGGGCTTTATCTTTCTCCTCTGAGTGCTCCACTATATTCAGCTCTTCTTGTCACGACCAGGCCCGTAGGCGTGACTAGTGCCGGGGGACAATCATACGTGCACATTAGTTATAATCAACCCGAAACTAAACATAATATGGAAACTTGTAACAACAAAACGTCATCTCAGAACTGTCACGTATATATCAAGGTAACCTGTCTCCTGAGGAGTCACAACCAATCAAAGATGGCATAGTACACGGCGACAAGGTTGTCAACGTATGGGAACGTCCCGACTATATATACACAAGCCGAATCGAGGCTTCCCCGAGCTCCATACACATCTCAAAATATATACGTAAGGAGGCAAGGTTATCCTTGCTACGTATGGGAACATCCCAAAATAAGTCATACTTGGCACAAACAGACAACATCTATATACAACCCACACATATGTCTACAGACCTCTAAGAGTACCAAAAGTAAAATATGACGGGACAGGGCCCCGCCGTACCCCTGGATAAACATATACATATACATCAAAGATCTGTATCGAAAGTCTAGGCTCCGGAACAATGGAGCACTCCAGAACAGCGGGTGAGTAGAAGTCTAAGGTGAGTATCACCAAAATGCGGTATCATAGGTACTGCGGGCATGAAACGCAGCCCCCCCCGAGGAAGGGGGTCGTATGAGATATGTGCGAGTATATAAAGCATGAAATACAATAAGTGAAGATCATAAGCTGAAGTAAAGATTCCGGAGACAAGTATGATAATCAAAAACCATCCATGTATCTACTCCGATACTATGAATGAAATCATGCATAACTATTTCATATACCATATCCGGCCCATTATGGACTCGGTGAATAAGTCGTATACATGTATACCATACCCGGCCCAACATGGGACTCGGTGCCATCATCATATCATCATATTATAGTATCATCATATCATCGTATCATCATATCATCATATCATCATAGCATCATATCATCGTATCATCGTATCATCATATCATTATATATATATATATATATCGTACCCGACCCTCTTGTGAGGGACTCGGTGAACAATACGATGAACCTGTACATACCCGCCCGGGACACGGTGAAAGATGTAATAACAGTATGCACGAGCAGAGTAGTGAGCAACCATATGCAAATTAAATCATCATCTGAGACTCAATAGAATAAGTAGAATAAACTTGCACTTGAGTATCAAAGGCGATAGTCATATTAAGTACCCCTTGAATGTCACTATGGACTATATCAAATAGAGCCTCAGGAATCATAGACATGTATCAAGATAATGTGAAATAGCTCATGGAAGTCAGGAACATTAGTCATCGTAGAGTCTCTAAGAATAGGAGCTTATACACACCGACTACTATCCAACATATAGAAGATTGGAGAGGCAATAGCTCAATTACCTTAAGAGTTCTAACATCAAGAAGTGAATAAGGATCATGAATCACATTCGGAACTTATCAATAGAATTACCCCAAAGCTCATATCATACATCACTTGTATTTAAGACATGCCAAAGGAAAGAAAGGATAGCTTTACGTACCTTTAACGCTTATCCGTAACACAATACATATACGCTGCCCGAAGTGTCTCAACCTATATTAAGACGCCAAGAACTATGGTTAAGCTACGGGGAGATTCAAAACGTATTCCAACGTTAGTAGCTCCTTTCTAGAAAATTAGACGACGTTTCCCTTATATTCAAACCAACTACATAACAACCAAGTTAATATCAATAACCACACGTTCAAGTACTATATCGAAACTAATCAAGACAAGATTCGAAGACTCTCCGAAAAGCCCGCATGACATTTCAAATCAGCCCACATATTACAACATTCGATAATTACCTACATACGACTACGACGTATCCAAGTTATTCTTAATGATTCATAGTCATCATATTTTCATCGAAACGACCTTATAACAGTCAACCAATATAACAACATAATGTATAATCTCAACTATACTTAATCTTCCAATTCAACAAGAATAACAACATGCCCAAAACAGCCCCTAATCACAACATAAAAAGATGCCCGATAATCTTACGAACATCTACGAATACACCAAGAAAATCACATACACTTCTTATACGTTATTTCATACATTCCTTTCATCTAAATTAGTGAATTATACCAGCAAACAAATGACAACAACATCATTCGTCCATATGCAAGAAAACTACATTAATATCACCATAAATCCTTACAACAGCCCACAAAACAAATTCAACTTCAACTTTAACCATTTAATTCCTTCACTCTCATCATTTAATCCATAACAACAACAACTAAAATGCTACTTAAAACTAATTCACCAATTCCAACTAAAACAGCTCCCTACACGGCTTCAACAACACTTCAACATCTATTAAATTACAACAAGTCCAAACCCATTCTAAAACATGTAGAAAGGATTAAATCTTACCTCAATAAACTTAGCTCCTCAACGTGGCTGAAATTAGTGGATTGAAATGATAAATATTCTTGCTGCTCCAATGGCTACTTCACGTTACCATGACCTTCAATTGGTTGGAACACCATGGAAATTAATTTTGGCTATCAAGAATTATGAGTTCAATTTACCTACGACCCTTGGCCGTGAGTCACCATGGCTAGACTCTCTCTCTCTAACTCTTATTTTTGTGTGGGAGATGAAATGAAATGAATGACTATCAATTAGTCATCAAACCTAAGTCTTATATCTTTGCCCATATGGTTGACATGTGTCCGTACAAAGACATGTGTCCCATTAACATCCATGAGCCAATCATAATTGTCCATGTATTTTAGTGGGGCCCACTTAATAATTTGATTAGGCTAGTTAATCCTAAATCCCCACTTAATAATCTAATCATGGTAAATAAATCCCAAATCTCCACTAATATTTCCACTAATTGTAATTAATTAGCAAACCGTGCAATTATTAAAATCGGGATTAAAAAGTCCTTGTCTCATATCTGAAAATACTCTCGTCCTTGAACTTATGTCGAGTAGCTTACGAATAATCCAACGTATAAAAATACGGGATATAACATCCTTCCCCCCTTTAGAACATTCGTCCTCGAATGTTAAACTGGTCCCATAAGGTCTTACAAAAATTTCGGGGGAGTCTCCTTTATCGCTATAACATGTAGTCTCATCTACCAATCAATATAGTCAAGCGAGGAATTTAAATTACCTGCAGGCATAGGAAACAAGTAAGGATACTTATCCTTCATCTCTCTTCGAATTCCCAGTTATCTCTCTCCTCGTTATTATTTCGCCACAATACCTTGACGGAAGTCACATCCTTAGTACGCAACTTTCTCACTTGATGATCAAGTATAGCTATAGGGTTCTCCTCGTAAGACAATTACTCCGTTACCTGGACATCATCCATGGGGAATACTCTAAAAGGGTCACCAATAAATTGTGAAGCATTGATACGTGAAAGACTGGGTGCACTGCTTCCAAATCAGACGGTAGGTCTAACTTATAGGCAACCTTGCCTACCCTACGAATAATCTGATAAGGCCCAATATACCTCAGGCTAAACTTCCCTTTCTTACCGAATCTCGTTACACCCTTCATGGGTGACACGTTCAAGAACACCCAATCACCAATCTGAAACTCTAAGTGTCGACGTCGATTATCTGCATATGACTTCTGTCAACTCTGGGCTGCTAATAACCTTTCCTGAATAAGCTTCACCTTATCAATAGCTTGCTGAATCATATCTGGGCCGATTAACTTAGTTTCACCAACATCGAACCAAACAATAGGTGACCTGCACTTCCTACCATACAAGGCCTCATACGGTGCCATCTGGATACTAGAATGGTAGCCATTGTTATAAGCAAACTCAATAAGTGGCAAATGACTGTCCCAGCTACCTCTGAAGTCAATAATACAGGTCCGCAATATATCTTCTAGCGTCTGAATAGTATGCTCGGCACATCCCGTCGGTGAGGGGAAATGCGTGCTAAGACTCACATTGTGCCCCCCGATCCCTTCGGAATGACCTCCGAGGAGTTAGCTATAAACCGAGCTCCTCATGAAGATATAATAGATGTGGGAACCCCATGAAGTCTCACTGTCTCCTTAATATGTAACCTCGCATAGTCCTCAGCCGAATAAGTAGTCCTGACTGGAAGAAAGTGGGCTGATTTTGTCAGCCTATCCACAATAATCCATATAGAGTCATACTTCCGTGGGGTGCGAGGTAAGCCTATAATGAAGTCCATATTCTAGAATCTTCAGCCTCATGTATTACTCCTCGACTTCTTTAAAAGACTTTAACTATCACTCTACTTTTTTAGCTCTTAATCTCCATCCTTAGAGTTGGCTATCAAGTAGTGCTGGAGTTCTCTTATATAATAACTTTACATAGTTGCTACGTACTCATCCATCATTAACATGATATATAATTACCCCGAAAATTTTTGACATATAAATTTACCATCTTCTAGTAACCAGCTAGTCCTGATCGTCTCGCTTAAATCATTTTATAATTCCCTTAACCCAACTTGTAATGCACATTATTTCGTGTCATTTCTTTATCTTTAATTCAAACTCTTCTATTGCCTCTTTACTCAGATTTTTGCTTTTAACTTTCCTGTCACACATCATGTTGCAATCTTCACAAGAATATGCGAAGGTGCTCAAATTGGCCCAAGAATTACCTTAATATTGTTTTATTACACCCCAAGTTTCGGTACATTGAGATTTATTAGGAGTTAGTTAGTTAACTATAGACACCGGAGTTATTGTCGAAAGGATGCAAGATCGTTGATGCTCGTTTTGCAATACAAGAGTCCGAGTCCGTGTAATAGGTTATGGAAGGAAAGTTAAGGACAAGGCCATTTTCCGGTTTTGATTTAATGCGCAAGTCGCTTATAAATATTATTGGCATGGAATATTAAGGGCAAACTTGGAATTCAGAAACTATTATATTTCAAGGATTAAGTGTACATGTGGACAAGATGACTAGGCAAGCAATAAAATTGGTCATCTTTATGACTTAAGAAATTCTAGAAACTTGGAGAAAAAGAAAGAAAGAAAGAAAAAAAAAAGATTAAGGGGAGCCATGTGGCCGGCCACCTTGGTGTGGGCCATGGCCACATGGTTGGCTACTACTTGAAATAAAAGATGACCAAGTCATCTCATTTCATCATCTTCATCACTTGGAAACTTCAAGAAAATTGGAGAGAAAACAACAAGGCCTATTCGGCCAAGACCTTGGAAATTTGAGGTCCAAGAATTGATCTCCAAAAATTATTTTCTCCTAGTTTCTCTACTAATTGGAAGGTCCTCGTCGACGTGAGTGGGTGTTAGAACAAGAAAACCGCTCGTTGTTGTGTTTCACCAAAGCTAGCCGTGGGAGAAGTTGGTGGAAAAGGTAAGATTTAATCCTCCCTTACATGTTATATGGATGATTTGATCATGTTATAGTATATGAAAATGAATGAAATTCATGAAACTATGGATTATGGTGTTGGCCGAATAGGTGCATATGTGTAGAGGTGAAGAATCAACTTTGTTTAGCATGTTTTGGTTGTTGTTGTTGTGATTTCTATGTGATGGAAATGAAGGTATTGAATGGTTTAAATTAAAGTTGTGATTGTTTTAAGTTGGGCCGTGTACATGTAGTATTATATAGGGATGAAGGACTAATTTTATTTAGTATGTTTGAAATATTGTGTTGCGGATTCTATAATGAAAATGAATGTTTGATGACTCATGTTGACGTCGCAATTGTTGTGGGCTGTTTTGGAGAGTAGTATGATGTTAATATAGGTTCTTGTGTCCATAAGAATGATGATTATTGGCATGCGGATTGTTGGTATAGTTTATGAATTCGGTAGAACAATTAAATGGTTGAATAGTGAATTGACTAGTTATGGGAATTGGAAAACAGCGTGTGGGCTGTTTTATGGAATATTTTGATATGGGAAATGATATTATTGATGTTGGTATTGTTGTTGTTGTTTTTGGTTGATGAATTGAGAATTCGAGCTAGGCACCTAAACGGGGAGATCTTTGCCGATTTTCGGTAGAATATAAAATAGTTTAAGTTGGAACTTGAGATAAGTATGTAATACGGAGACTAACATTAGTGTGAATCCTCTCGAATGTAGATTTGCGAGCTCGGGCGGATAGACGTAGCCAATAGGAGGTCGAGCAGGTATGTTAAGGCTCACCCCTTCTTTCTTTGGCATGTCTTAGTTGAAAATAAGTTATGACACGAATTTCGAGGTAATACTATTCCGGTGATCCGAGCATGTTTATGATTCTCATTGGCTTCTTGATATTTGTATTCTTAATGTGGTCAAATTCTAGTCCTTATGTCATTTGTATAATCAAGTTTCAAAAGTTGCATAAAGATTTTGCTTCCAAAAGAGTTTGTTTCTAAACGATTCCGAAACTACGAAAGTCCGTAACTTTCACCGAAAGGCTCGGATCGCTTCGATTTGTTCATAGAAAGTTTTGTAACATATGATGATTTGATTCTTCATAGGCGGGCTCGGAATGATTTGATATACGACTATGGTCCCTACGATACTATGATATACTTATGATATTTGATATGTTTCCGAGTACCGTCCGAAAGATTCTTGATATAACTATTGCTCGGATTTTCAATAACGATATGAGAATGTTGAGCTATTTCCTCGTGAAGCTATTCTTCATTGACAGTCTCACCTTATAATAATCGTTCCTCCAAAGTGAGACGAAGCGACCACGATTAATCCATAATATGATCGGAGGCTACCGACCTTATGTCACTCCGATAGATACATGACTTTATTTGGGCTCTCATGCATGCTACTCACAGGACATATGAATATGATATATGAATATGATATATGTATATGAATATGGGGAATATGGAAAAGGGCGAGAGCGTTATATACGCGTAACCACCTGATCATTTGGTATAATATGATATGATACGTCCCGACGCGGGATGCCCGGACGCGGGATATGTGGTTATGGATCGGGCTGCACGTTCCGCAGCAATATATTATATGGATCGGGCTGCACGTTCCGCAGCAATATAATATATTATATGGATCGGGCTGCACGTTCCGCAACAATATATATATGTATATTTATAGATCGGGCTGCACGTTCCGCAGCACTAAGCATGCATGGTACCCGCCTAAAAGGCACTCAGATGTACAGGTTGCTCTTTATCCCATGATATGATATGTTCTATATTCCCGTTTTGTTACTATTCATGCTTTGTATCCTTCCATATGTTGTTACTCATGCCTTACATACTCAGTACATTGCTCGTACTGACGTCCCTTCTTGTGACGCCGCGTTCATGTCCGGGTAAACGGGCAGACGCATCCGATCCCTAGGGGCCCCACCGCAAAGCATATTGGGAGCGCTCCATTGTTCCGAGCTTCGGTTTACCGGTACTACTTTTGTGTACATATTTGGGCACGGTGGAATCCGGCCCGACTTGTGGATATATGTATCTTATTTAGAGGCTCGTAGACGTACGTGTACGAAAAATATTTGTAGTCCTAGGCCTTTATGGATGTATAATCTTTTGGTAAAACCTACTGACACTCGATCACGAGTATGTTATTGATGATTATGTCGAGTAGAATATGATTGTATCGTCCATATGGCCCACTCAGTAGTACGAATAGAACACATGATAAGAGGTGCCGATATGATATTATCGGGCACCCGTCACGGCCTCTGGTGGGGTCGTGACATGTTTCACTATTCTTCATGCTTTACCTTGCATTCTCCTCTCGTATGTTATAATCGGTATCAGGATAAATCTCCGGTTCAACCATGGCCATGTCCTATTTTCCCTCGGTACTAATTCTATTTTGGTAATTTGGCTTAAACCATCTTTACATCTTTCCTTAATGTACCTAAAATATCACAACTGCATTGTTATTACTAAATCCTTACTCTTCTCATCAAGTACTCACTTGGTCTCATTCTTAGCATACAAATATTTGTAGGTTGCATAACTATTCTTGTACAACTTGTATAAAGTATATTCAATCTTAGTCACAGTCTTTCCTTCTCCTGGTTCATTCTGCTTTACATATCTCCTCCGTACTAAAATTCGCTCGTAGCCTATCTTTTCATACTCCTTTCCCTTCCTTTATTCACCCTTTGATTTTCTACTTCCTACTATAGGAGATTTTCTATTCCTTCTCATTTGCTACTTATAGGTCGCAGTATCATTAGCGAACAACTTTATTGCCAACATCTTAGCCTCTAATCCAGCATAGCATTGCTATCCTTTATAGTATCTCTTAAGTTATTCGTTACCATTCTCTTGTTGTACTCTTTCTTTTTTACAAGCACCCACTTTCTAATGTTATATTATTCGAGGTCTTTACAAATAATTCTCAGCACTGTCTCAATTACCATCCTAACTTCTATCCATTTATTGCTAGCTTTTAGATCTTACTAACTTATCTCAGCAAGGGATGTCACTTGAAGCTCAAGCATCCATATCAAATATATTGCAGTGTCAATTGTTCCCATCTCCCCTTGCATTTCTCTCACCCGCTTCCCCCCTTAACGGTGTACTTATACCATTATCTGTTTATATTCTGCTCTATGTCCATATTTCCAATCTTAAATTTATCCGATCTTTTTTCCAATTCACATGGTATACCGTACCATATCTATGTCTTTTTCTTATAATTTATAACTTTGATTATCCACGTATGAAACCTTAACAAAATCCCGAAGCGACGAGAGCCTTTCTATATATAGTACAAAATCTCATCTGATAATCTGTACTCGAGTAATGCGACCAATGTAGCAACTCATCCAAGGCCACATTCCACTCACTCCAATCAATAATTAATTAGTACTTGTAGTCATTCCAAATTCTCAATTAGATAGCACCTATATTCTGATGATAAGTGTCCAAAGTTCTCTTGTAACATTATCTTTGTCCCAACCTATATCATCTGCTTCCTTTAATAAATTTACAATACATTATTTGCTCCTCAAGCCTACCGTCTTTGTCCTTTAAGGATTTCACTATTTTCGAGGTGAAGTCGTGTACACGCAGTACTCCTTTATGCCTTATGCCCTTTACCCTTGTTGTGTGCTCAGTCGACTTCTAACTTACTCAAAATCATATCAAGTTCATCTTAATGATAATCTATTCTTATCACCTTGTCGTCGTACTACACCTTTAAGTCCGTAGCTATATATTTCCCTTTCGTTCTATACTCGTACTCAATTAATTACGTTTATCTTGGGTGCTTTCTTTAAAATTCCCTTACTTTGCAATCTATGTCCATCCTTCTTTTCTGCGCACGAGAAATCTTATCCTACCTCTGTATCCTTCAGAAAACATTTACTTCTGCATAATCCCTTTCTCGTTTTCAAAACATATTCTGTTCATCCATGTTTATTCTTATCATACCATTCATTTTCTAGCACTCATTCTACCTCGCTGCTCATCTTTCTATAACTTGGTCTTTCACAGTCCCGTCACTTATAGTACTTGTGTCCTCGGCTACACATGTCATGACCTATTACTATACTGTTATCTCGCTTTCTTCTTATTTCCTTCTTTCAATTACTCTTTCTTTTTCTTGTACTCGCTATCATTTCCGCTATCATATAACCTTTATTCTAAACTTTCCCTACAGACTTGATAAGTCTTTCTTATTCGTTCCATAGCCCGCTTTTATACTTTAGTCACATAGATCACGTCATATCTTTTAGTCACTTCCTTACTAGGCTTTACTTATTTTCAGAACAATCCTCATTATATTCACATTATATCCTATTTGTCTTCAATCCTATAGTGTAACATTTCTTAACCTTATTCACAATTCTTACTATGGGTTGATTACACTCGGTGGAGTAAGCGTACTTAACCTTTTAATTTCCCTGGTCAATCTTATCCTTAACATCTCACAAGCTGTCGTACCAATACATTCATATCCGTCACAATTCTTTTTCCTCTGTACTCTTGTCTCAATCATACTATTACTTCTTTTAACTATAAACTTGTCATAATTTATCCCTGCTTATCAATTCAGTCGGTACCTTAACATAACACTCTATCAAGATTTGCCAGCGTTTTCTAGATCATCTCTTAGTATCACAAGCCCTTTCCAAATTCTTTTTTTTTTTTTTACCATATCGATATCGACCTCCTAATTGCTATTACCATCAATTCAGCAGTTAACTTATTTCTCGAGGTCAGCCGTACTCACAACTTAGTCAAATCCTATCATTACTATTGGCACGACCTTTCAAGACATATTACAAACCTATATCTCATTCTCTTTTTATTTCTAGGAATATTTTGGCAAAGTTTCCTCTGTATTTCTTACTATCTCAAAACCTGCACACAGGAAATACCAACAATGCCTCACAGGGCCAACATATATATATATATATATATATCATATCATATCACAGCCACACAGGGCTCCCAATATCAACAACAATATGAAAATAATGAACTTACCTCGTATGTCCAACTCAAACTGCACCTGTTACACTTTCCTGTTTACTTTCCCTTTCAATCTTCAACTTTACATTTCAATCGTACTTCAAATACCTTACCCGACATACATCTTTCGTATCGTTGCTTACCTGTGTACTTTGTAACTTCCAATATCATCAACCACTTTCTTCTATCGATGCCATTCTTCTGCTAAAATCAAGGGTTAGTATAAAGAATCTCATTTCCTATGACTTGGCTCTATCGCACGATCTTAGACATGAAAGAAAGGTAACATCCTAAATGTCCTGTAGCTTCCTGTTTATAGATGTGGTGCACAACACACCGATAAACAAGACTCTACTAGACACGGTCTGTAGACACTCCGAGGACGAACTGCTCTGATACCATTTTTGTCACGACCCAACCCCGTAGACCGTGACTAGTGCCCGAGTTGGACACTCGTATACGTACCTGTTAGTTATAATCAACCCGAAACTAAACATAATATGGAAACTTGTAACAACAAAACGTCATCTCAGAACTGTCACGTATATATCAAGGTAATATATATATATATATATATACCAATCAAAGATGGCATAGTACACGAGCCGACAAGGCTGTCATAACGTATGGGAACGTCCCAACTATATATACACAAGCCGACAAGGCTGCCACTACATACAACATCTCAAAATATATACGCAAGCCGACAAGGCTGCCACTACGTACGGGAACATCCCAAAATAAGTCATACTGACACAGCTGTACAACATCTATATACAACCCACACATATGTCTACAGACCTCTAAGAGTACCAAAAGTGAAATATGACGGGACAGGGCCCCGCCGTACCCCTGGATAAACATATACATATACATCAAAGATCTGTATCGAAAGTCTAGGCTCCGGAACAATGGAGCACTCCAAGACAGCTAAGTAGAGGTCCTAAGCTGGAGTATCACCAATGCGAGTATCTGTACCTGCGGGCATGAAACGTAGCCCCCCGAGGAAAGGGGGTCAGTACGAGATATGTACTGAGTATATAAAGCATGAAATACAATAAGGAAGATCATAACTGAAGTAAAGATTCCAGGAGACAAGTATGATAATCAAGAAACCACTGTACCTGTGCCCTATGAAATAAAATCATGCATAACTATATCATATACCATATCCGGCCCATTATGGACTCGGTGAATAAGTCGTATACATGTATACCATACCCGGCCCATCATGGGACTCGGTGCCATCATCACATCATCATATCATCACATCATCACATCATCATATCATCGTATCATCATATCATCATATCATCATATCATCGTATCATCATATCATCGTATCATCATATCATCATATCATCATATATATATATATCGTACCCGGCCCTCTAGTGAGGGATTCGATGAACAATGCAGTGAAACTGTGTACGAATACATACCCGGCCGGACACGGTGAAAGATGTAATAACGAATGCACGAAACGGAGTAGTGAGCAACCATATGCAAATTAAATCATCATCGAGACTCAATAGAATAAGTAGAATAAACTTGCACTTGAGTATCAAAGGCGATAGTCATATTAAGTACCCCTTGAATGTCACTATGGACTATATCAAATAGAGCCTCAGGAATCATAGACATGTATCAAGATAATGTGAAATAGCTTATGGAAGTCAGGAACATTAGTCATCGTAGAGTATCTAAGAATAGGAGCATACACACCGACTACTATCCAACATATAGAAGACTGGAGAGGCAATAGCTCAATTACCTTAAAAGTTCTAACATCAAGAAGAGAATAAGGATCATGAATCACATTCGGAACTTATGAATAGAATTACCCCAAAGCTCATATCATACGTCACTTATATTTAAGACATGCCAAAGGAAAGAAAGGATAGCTTTACGTACCTTTAACGCTTATCCGTAACACAATACGTATACGCTGCCCGAAGTGTCTCAACCTATATGTCACACCCTTAATCCGATAGGGTGTGATGGGCACCCGGCCCTTACCTAGGGCCGAGCGAACCAGATGACTCTCGTGACACTCATAATAATATTGGGCCCTCATAGCATAACATAAGTACAGAATGAAAGATTTTCGTAAAAACAATATGCTTTTTACCTTTCTCGAATCAAATAAAATCTGTAACATGTAAAACCTATAATACAATGCGTAATAATACATCGGCTTTTGGAGCCACTTATACAACCGACATACTGTACACATGACACTGTCTGCAAAGTCTCTATCACAGAACATGATACCATAACATAATACTAAACGACTCGGCGACACTGGAGAAAATGGAGCTGCTAATCCGCTGGAACATCTTCTACTACTATCTTCGGCTATCCGGGTGTACACTTGCGCGGCATGAAACGCAGCCCCCGAAGAAAGGGGGTCAGTACGGAATATGTACTGAGTATGTAAAGCATGGAGTACAGAAAACAGGGTCATAATCGAAGTAGGAATTACAGAAACAAGTACAATGACCAGAAAAATCATAAGACTTGCCTTTTAAAACATTTATCATGCATATACATGTATCGGTAGGTAAAATCATATCATAATCGTGTCATCATATCATCGTACATATATACCGTACCCGGCCCGCTAGTGAGGGACTCGGTGAGTAAAATCATATCATAATCATGTATGCATGCATATATACATATATATATATATACCGTACCCGGCCCTCTAGTGAGGGACTCGGTGAATAGCGTGTCCCGGCCCCGCTAGCAAGGGACTCGGTATGCCATCCTAGCCGGCATCCCATCTCATCATATCATCATATATATATACACCGTACCCGGCCCTCTAGTGAGGGACTCGGTGAACAATGCAGTGGAATGTGCACGAATACGTACCCGGCCCGGGACTCGGTGAAGGATGCATTGAGGCATGCACGAGCAGAGTAGTGAGAAACCATGCACATAAATCATTTCCAGAGACTCAATGAAATAGTACAAACGAACCGTCATTTGGAAGTCGGAACAAAAGTTACCTCAAAAATCTTTCGGACGTTACTCGGAAACATATCAAACATCATAAGCATATACTAAAACCGTAGGGATCATAGTCATGTGTCAAATCAATTCGAGCCGCCTCGGAAAGTTACAAACATTATTCACTTTAGGACTTTCTACGAACATATCGAAGTGATCCGAGCCTTTCTGTGAAAGTTATGGACGTTCGTAGTTTCGGAATCGTTTAGGAACAAAACTCTTTTGAAAACAAAACCTTTATGCAACTTTTGAAATTAAATTATACAAGTGACATAAGGACCATGATTTGACCACATTAAGAATACGAATATCAAGAAGCCAATAAGAATCATTAACATGCTCGGATCACCGGAATAGAATTACCTCGAGATTTGTGTCATAATTTACTTTCAACTAAGACATGCCAAAGAAAGAAAGGTTGAGCTTTACATACCTTAGTCGCCTCCTAAGCTAACCCGAACTTACGTCTCGACTTCTCACGATCTACAATAATGTCATTAGGTATTAACCATTAGCCATAACACTTGAGAATCCCATTCCAAATTAACACTTTGTCTACAAAAATTTCGGCAGCATTTCCCCTATAACTTCAACATCCCCGAGAATTCAACTCGGCCAAATCAACAACAACCAAACCAACAACCATACTAACAATATCCATAAGTGATTCAAAACGCATTCTAACATTAATAATTCCTTTCTACACAATTCGACAACATTTCAATTATATTCAAATAAACTACATACGATCGATTCAATACCAATGCTCACATTTTCGATTACTAATCCGCAACCATTCAATCAAGATTTAAGAACGTTCCAAGCAATCCATACAATATTCAAAACAACCCAAACAATAAGCCATTCCACCCGAAATCCTTCAATTACATTAGGAACATCAATAACACATTTTCATCTTCCAAACTCATAAACTATATCAACAATCCGCATGCTAACGATCATCATTCTCATGAACACGAGAGTCTATATTAAAATTATATTGATCTCCAAAACAGCCCACAACAAGTTCACCTTCAACATGAGCCATTAAACTCTCATTATCATCATAAAGTCCACAACAACAATAACCCAAAATACTAAATAAAATTGATTCATCCCTTGCTATACCAAACAGCCCATATTCACGGTCACAACATCAACATCATCATTTCACGAATTTTATTCATTTCAACAGATTACAACATGCTCAAACGTCCATAACACATGCAAGAAAGGATTGAACCTTACCTTAGCACTAGTTTTCCTCTCGGCTAGGACAACACTTTGCAAAAACGGATGGTTTTCTCGTTCCAACAACTACCCCACGTTGTAGAGGACCCTCCAATTAGTTGAAAAGCTTGAAGAAATTATTTTTTTTCCTCTCACTTTCCATGGACTGAGTTCGTGACCCCTTGGCTGAACCTCTCTCTCCTCCTTTCTTTCTCTTGAATTTTCTAGAGTTGTGGAAAAAATGAAGAATGGTCTTGCCTTGTCCTTACTTATACACACACACACACACACACACACACACACACACACACACACACACACACATATATATATATATATATATATATAATTGCATGCACATGGCCGGTCATGTGCAAGCTTCTCCTCTTTTTTTTTTTTTTTCCAATTTTCTCAAATTTTCTAGATTTTTCTTTAAGTGGAAAGGATGACTAATTCCTTGACTTGGTCATCCTTTGCCTACATATTTATATATGTTGCAATATAAGATGAACACATATCCCCTTTAATGGCTTGAATTAATTGTCCAACCATGGGCGGGACCCATGTCCACCTCACGGCCACATGGCCCCTTTGGCCACTTCATGAAATAATTTTTCAACTCTTAGCCCTTAATCTTCCTTATTCCAATTTTGCCCTTAATACTCCATACCAATAAAAGAATGAATATGCAACTTATGCATTCCTAACACAACCGAAAAAAATTTATAACCTTGTCCTTAACTTTCCGCCATTAACTCGGAATATCCAAATGTACAAAATGCGAGGTATAACACTATATTAAGACGCCAAGAACTATGGTTAAGCTACGGGGAGATTCAAAACGTATTCCAACGTTAGTAGCTCCTTTCTAGAAAATTAGATGACGTTTCCCTTATATTCAAACCAACTACATAACAACCAAGTTAATATCAATAACCACACGTTCAAGTACTATATCGAGACTAATCAAGACAAGATTCGAGGACACTCCGAACAGCCCGCATGACATTTCAAATCAGCCCACATATTACAACATTCGATAATAACCTACATACGACTACGACGTATCCAAGTTATTCTTAATGATCCATAGTCATCATATTTTCATCGAAACGACCTTATAACAGCCCAACCAATATAACAACATAATGTATAATCTTAACTATACTTAATCTTCCAATTCAACAAGAATAACGACATGCCCAAAACAGCCCCTAATCACAACATAAAAAGTTGCCCGATAATCTTACGAACATCTACGAATACACCAAGAAAACCACATGCGCTTCTTATACATTATTTCATACATTCCTTTCATCTAAATTAGTGAATTATACCAGCAAACACACGACAACAACATCATTCATCCATATGCAAGAAAACTACATTAATATCACCATAAATCCTTACAACAGCACACAAAACAAATTCAACTTCAACTTTAACCATTTAATTCCTTCACTCTCATCATTTAATCCATAACAACAACAACCAAAATGCTACTTAAAATTAATTCACCAATTCCAACTAAAACAGCCCCCTACACGGCTTCAACAACACTTCACCATCAACATACATAATTCCATGTATTCAATTCACATCTACCAAATTACAACAAGTCCAAACCCATTCTAAAACATGTAGAAAGGATTAAATCTTACCTCAATAAACTTAGCTCCTCAACGTGGCTGAAATTAGTGGATTGAAATGATAAATATTCTTGCTGCTCCAATGGCTACTTCACGTTACCATGACCTTCAGTTGGTTGGAACACCATGGAAATTAATTTTGGCTATCAAGAATTATGCGTTCAATTTGCACAGCCATGGCCGTGAGCTGCCATGTCTGGACTCTCTCTCTCTAACTCTTATTTTTGTGTTGGAGATAAAATGAAATGAATGACTATCAATTAGTCATCAAACCTAAGTCTTATATGCTGCCCATATGGTTGACATGTGTCCGGCCACATGACATGTATCCCATTAACATCCATGAGCCAATCATAATTGTCCATGTATTTTAGTGGGGCCCACTTAATAATCTGATTAGGCTAGTTAATCCTAAATCCCCACTTAATAATCTAATCATGGTAAATAAATCCCAAATCTCCACTAATATTTCTACTAATTGTAATTAATTAGCAAACCGTGCAATTATTAAAATCGGGATTAAAAAGTCCTTGTCTCATATCTCAAAATACTCTCGTCCTTGAACTTATGTCGAGTAGCTTACGAATAATCCAACGTACAAAAACACGGGATATAACACTTCTAGAACAAGATCACAAACATTAATGGGCAGCTTGTCATGCAATCTCTGTGCATCCCAGCCTTCTTCATTCATGAAGTATGATACCTCTTCAATGCTGGTGTCAATCTGAAAGTCTGGAGGCATTGCTTGTTTGATTGAACCAAGTTTAGTCCAATTATCATCCCATACATCACATGCTCCATTTCTAGGTTCCCACCATATCTGTTGATCTACCTGATCCCTTGCTTCTATCATTCTTTTCCAAACCTGTGAACCACCTTTCTACTGCACTGCTGTTGGCTTCATCTTCTTGCAATATTTATTCCACATGAAGGCCGCCACAATCTATTTGATGTTCTAAATCTCCACAATAATTTGGCAAAAAGGGCCTTAGACACATCAGCTAAAGATTAGAATCCTAGTCCACCTTCTTCTTTTGGTAAACATACCTTGTCCCATGAGGACCAATGCCTGCTTTTACCTTCTTCTTTAGTACTCCAATAAAACCTTGCAAAGATTTTATGAAGCTCGTTAATTGTATACTTTGTGGGGACAACAGATGAAAGCATATATATAAGAATACTCTGAAGCACACTATTGATGAGAACTGCTTTTCCACCAAAAGAGAGCAATTTTCCTTTCGAATTTTGCAGCTTGCTTTGCACCTTCTTGATAAGGTCATTATAATATACCTTTTTCCTCCTTGCATGAAATATAGGGCATCCCAAATACTTCAATGGAAACTGATCCCTTTTAAAGCCTGTAATCTGCTCCACCTGTTGAGACAGTACACCAGGAATCTTCTGATACATATAAAAGGCACTCTTGTCTTTATTGATCAGTTGGCCTGATATTGCCTCATAATCCTACAGAATCTTCATAATTCTCTTCAAGGACTCTCCTTCTGCAGATGCAAATATTATAGTATCATCTGCATAGGCCAGATGATTGATATTTTGACTCCATTTAGGCATGCCATATCCCACATATTCACCACTGTCAAATACTACATTTAAAGCTCTTGATGACACTGTTGCTGATAAGATGAACAATGCAGGTGAAAGTGGATCACCTTGTTTGACACCCCTAGTTGAATGGAAAAATCCTTTGGCCTGACCATTGAAGAGAATGGAATACCAGTTATTTGTAATAAGCCTCCATATCATGTCAATGAATTGATTAGCAAATCCCATTCTCCTGAGTACCTTTGTCAAATATGACTAAGATACTCTATCATAGGCCTTTGCCATGATGTCTGTCACAATTTCTTTTTCCAAGAGAACATTCTCAATAATGCTTCTCCCTTGTACAAAGCCTTCTTGATTATAATAGAAATCAACTCTGGTAACACAGCTTCTAGTCTATCATGCACCACTCTTGACATCACCTTGTTGATAAAATTACTTAAACTTATAGGTCTTAAGTCTGAGTAATTTTGAACCAACACCTTCTTTGGTAGCAGAACAAGATTTGTATGAGTGACAGTCTTAGGAAGAGTATGACCCTAAATGAAAGCCACCACCATCTTGTATACATCCAAGCCAATAATATCCCAACAAGTCTGGTAGAAAATTCCAGGAAAACCATCAGGTCCACTAGCACTTGATCCACTAAGGTTGAAAACAACATTTTTGACTTCATCAACACTAGGCATTTGACAAAGTAGATCATTTTTGGTTTGATTAATCAAAACTGGAATATGTGACAACAAATTTTCTCCTCTAACTGAATCTTCATGTGAAAATTGTTGTGCATAAAAATGCATAGCCTCAGCTGCCATTTGGTCCTGATCCTCAATCCATGAACAATCTGAATTTTGAATTCTTTTGATCTGCAGCTTCTTCCTTCTTCCCTTCACTAGATTATGAAAAAAATCTAGTATTCCTATCACTATCTACAAACCAATCCAGGCCTGATTTTTGTCTCCAGTACTCTTCTTCATAATGCAAGTATCTTTTAGTCTTAGCCTGAGCTATCTACAGAACCATTCTATTCAATTGAGTTGGATTCTCTCAAACAATTCATCCTCTAATCTCACTATTTCCTCCCTTATGATCAGTTGCTTGAAGATATCACCAAAAACTTCCCTGCTCCACTTGGATAACACCCCTTTCAACTTTTTCATTTTGCATTTGAAGTTTATAAAAGGGTCCTCATATTCCCAAGTTGACCAATTCTGCGTAACTGTATCTAGGAAAGATGCATGCTCTATCCAAAATGATAGAAATTTAAAAGGTCTGAAATGATTCTGATGATTATCACCATAAGTGCATAAAAGAGGAGCATGATCTGACCCAGTCCTTGCAAGATGTTACACATCAATATTTCCAAAGCTGTCAAGAAGATCAAAATTCACCAACATCCTATCCAGTCTTTCAAAGATGCATTCTTCATCTGCTCTTCCGTTCCACAAGTGAAGGGTCTTCCCTTAAAATTCACTTCTTCAAGTTCACAGGAATTTATGCAAAATGCAAACTCTTCTACATCCTGAGGTTGAATTGGATTACACCCTATCTTTTCTTCATCATTCAAAAATACATTGAAGTCTCCTCTTATCAACCAAGAAAAAGTCAAGGTATTGGAAAGATGATAAATATCCTCCCACAACTCCAGCCTTTCAGATGCATTACATTTAGCATATACTAAAGTTGTAATAATATGTTGATTCAACTCTTGTAAAAACAGCTTCAAAGTAATCTGTTGAGAAAAGTCCATCAAAACTTCCACTTCTATGTTATCAGCCACAAAGTACCAGATTTTACCATTACAGTTGGCATTAGCTAAGCACATTCCCAATCTCCTCCTATAATGGTTTATTGTCCTGACATGCTGAAAAGGTTCCATAAGAGCAATCAAAAAGAATTTGTGATGTCTATTTAATATTTGTAACCTATGAAAGGTTTTTTGTGTCCTTACTGATCTAATGTTCCAAATGAATGATTTTAACATCATCTAACATTAGATTTAGCTGCATTACTCTTTGGTACCACCCTGAGTGGAATTTGCTTGTTAATAGCATTTTTCTTTCCTTTCTTCTGGTCCTTATTTTTGGACTTGCTCTTAGGAGATACATCTGCGTGCCTGAGTATATTCTCCTTATTCTGCTTAATGTTTTCCTCCTTGTCCTCTTTATAAAGATCTCTAACTTCTTCCTCTACTTCCATTACATCAATATTATGAGAGATCAGGTCATGTAATTCTTTGATTGGGGAAGGCTTTCTACAAAGTGGCACCTGTTGGATCTCAGTATTGGTAACCACAAGTGCCCTTTCTAAAGAAGGAGGGTCTGGTGGATCAGCATCTTGCTTCACATCCATCTGCTACTTCATCTTGTCCCCTCTGGAACCTGTAGAAGTTGCCTCTATGAAATCCTCCATTTGAACATATTCCTGCACTTCTCCATCTATTTGCAAAGGATCAGGAATTATCACTAAGAGAGAACCCTCTGTAGCCTCTTTTACTCCATCTGATCCTTTATCATCAACATTCTCATCTTCACCTTGTTCTGAGTGAACATCTTGTTTTTGACTCTCCTCATGCCCTGGAACCTCTGAATCATTCAAATCTACTCTTTTATCTGTTGTATTAGTGCCACCAGGATCTTCTTCAGTTGTGCATTCTACACTTTTCTCTTTCCTAGGATCTCTTTTAGTATTACCTTCCACTCCATCATCCTGCTGAATTTCTCCTGCTTCTATTATGTTTTCCTCCACCTTATCAGCCCATGAAATATGCAGTTCTTCCTCTTGATCCATCACCTTTTGAATTGTTGTTTGTTGTATTAATCTTTGCTCATTATAATCTCTGGCATTAATTCCACTATTCTTTGCTGAAATTTTGTGCAACTTTGAATATTGTCATCCACCTTTATTTGCTCTATGTCTGCGTTATTCAGCCTAGTCTCCAAATGATTACTATGACTATCCTTTTTGCCATTTGCATTTGAATTCCCCACTTCAACTTTGGATGTACTTGCGCTTGATTGCTCATATTCTTCCATAGAATTTAAAGCATCAAATTTGTTCTGCACAACCACTTGTACTTCTGAATCAGCGTTATTCTTTACATCAACACTCTCAACCTTGCTTTCATCCACCTTATCAGAAGAGTTAGTTTTTGGAACAAATCTCATCATAGGATAATTCCTACCATGATACCATCCGCATGCCTCATGCTTACCTTTCTCCTGGATAATTTGTTCCTCCTGATTTCCTGTATTCTTCACCCCATTATTTGTCCTTATAACATCAACTTGTGCTGTTTTCTTTAATTCAGGGTGAAGGATTCTACACTCATCTCTAGAATGGCCTTGAATCTTACATTCAGTACAATATTTTGATAAGAAATCATACTGAACCTTGACTCTCATCTTCTTGATCTCCTTTGTATCCTCATCCTCTATCTCAACATTAGAAAATTAGGTAACTCAGCAAGAAGATCTACTTGGACCTTGACTCTAGCACAACTAGGTCTAGTCTTGTTTATGGTTTCCATGTCCAGCTGCAATGGCCTTCCAACAGCAGAAGCCATAGGAAACAAAGATTCTTTGACAAAGAAAATGGGTAACAAGTTTGGAAAAGAAATCCACGCCATTGCCTGAGATGTTTCTTCATCCACTTTGAACTTAGAATCATAGATAAGGGGCCTCATCTGATAAGTAAAACCATCTTTAGCCTTCAAATAATATGCACCTTTGGACGTAAGATTAATAAAATCTTCTATCAGTGAGCATTTGATCAAAACATGTCTTGGACTAAATAAACCAACCTTACAATCTCCTTTTACTCCACATTGTGATGGTAAAATCTGGCATAGTTCTTCCAAATCAGGCCATCCATGAGAAAACTTTCCTATCACTGGATGTTGAAGATCTTCCAATATCTCCATTCGTTTGATTTCAGCCTCAGTCCACTTCACCATTGGAATACCATCAATGTACGTTAGTTTCTTCCTAGGAATGGGATCACATTGCTGCTTTGTTATTGTAAAAACTTTGGCACTACCCGTTAAAGAATGAGCAAAACTTTTTGAAGAAGTAGGGTTTGGTTGAGATGACGATGAAGGGGATAGTTTGGATTGAGGTAGTGGTGGAAATATAATTGAGGAGGTTAGAGGAAGAGGCTAGCCAGCCGCCGACGACAGCTGACCAGTGGCCGGAGTGGCCATGATGCAGCTAGGTTAGGGTTTGTAGTAGGGTTTGCATGGATATTTTAGGAGAGAAGAGAGCTTTTTTGAGTTATTCCTAGTTATCACAAATTTCTCTCAGTCCATATGAGTGTATGTGTTTCAGTCAAGTTTTCTATTTTCAGAATTGTGTGACTTTAAATGTTGTCTTCATTTGAGTTTAGCCTTGTTTAGGTATCTTCTAATCCATGTTTCCCTTTTCTTTGCTTGCATGAAATGCCATTCTTTGGGCATTACCATTGCATGAACTCATTGGGCCAACGGCCCAGTACCTCTTCTTGATCGAGTCCGTAAAAAATGAAAAGGGAAGGTAATATGTTTTGAAGGCCCAGCTAATGCGTGAAAATGGCACTGATGGGCTTGGGTAGGCCCATCAGTTTGAAAATATATTCTCCTTCTCCTCTCTATTTTTTTTGACATGCATGTATATTGTATATGTGTCAAACATGTGAATAATGAAATACTATGGATGTGTAGAACTTAGGAAATCAACACTTAGTATTTTAGGAAGTCGCTCAAAACATTTTCAAGCTCAGTTAATTCCAATTTTTGCACGACTAAAATTGACATTTAATCTAATTTTGCTAATTTTAATGATCAACTCACATTTTTTTAGGATAAAGAAAATGGTTCTTTTTTCTCAAATGGCTAATTGCCAAGTTTTGGACTTTTGGCAACGAAAATCTGGAAACAATTTATTTTAAAAGGGGGTATGAAAAATGATTTTGGGCCTTTAGCCCGTCGACTTGGATTATTTGTGAGTTTATATTAAGCTAAGAAATGAATTGGGACGGAAAATGGGAAATGTGGCTTATTCTTTTTATGGCAAATGGGCCTTGAGGCATTTTCATAATCTAGAAATGGCTTAAAAAATTGGAGATTTGAGTTCAAGCTTGGTAAAATTGGTGGAAATGGGTTGTTTTAAACTTAAACATTTTTTTACTGTTGGGCTAAAACTTTGTTGGACTGAAGTATATTTTGGACAAAGTATGAGGATAAAGACGGATTTTGGACATAGAGTACAAATGACCTATTGGCTTCAACAATAAAGAATAGAAGTGATTCTTTCATAATGAACTTATATTTTTTGTATATATATAAGTATAAGAAACGGAGATATAGTCCATATTTCATATATACATATAAAAACCCATAGGTGCTAAACCCATTTTGTTAGGACTAGAATAGTTGTGACTCTACTAGGGAAAACTTCCGAGTGTGCCCTAGTCCGGCAAGAACACTTATGCGGATTTTAAAAAACCAAAACCCCTTTTTATAAGGGGACTTTTTGCCAAATTTTTCCTTGAAATTATGATATGATATAAAAATGACATTTTTGCGAAAAACTAAACACTTGTAAACAAATAAGCACATTAATCACACATTGAAACTCTTAGGTCAATCGTATTGTACGGATCTTTAATACTAGGGTGCGTAAAACCTTCCCTAGGGTATCACCAGAACCCTTACCTCGAACTTTGGTCCAAAAGATTTTTGCCTATTTGAAAAAAAAAATCTTTAAACCCCGTTTTCCTATTTTTTCATAATAAATTAGGTGGCGACTCTAAAAATACTAAAATCCAATTAGAGCACCAACAACCTCGTTGTAACTTTTATGCCTTACCCGCGTAAAAGCGAACCATGACAGTCATCAAGACCAGTTGATGGGAGTGCAGTAGTTGCCGGAACGACAGTTGAAACAGCTACCGGAATAATTGTTGGAGCAGGAGTTTGAGAAGTAGAGGCCCTTACCCTCTTGAGTGGAATGTCATCATCGGTTTCCTCTTCATCAATTTCCACAACATCTACAGGCTCTTGTGTGGAGAGTTTCATAATGCCATCAGTAGGAAGAGCCTTAACTACTTCGGCAGATTCATTTGTTATTGCGGTAGTCTTGGGAAGAGCTGTTGTTCTCGGCTTTCTTTTCCTCTTTGGAGCTGAAGGAGAAGATGATGTAGGAGGTGGTCTAGCAGTCTTTCTTCGGAACTGCAGCTTGAGAAATTAAAAGAGAAGAAGATTCCGGATCTAATTCAGGGTCATTCATGACCCTTAGAATAGAAGGTCCCTTCGAAAGGCCTGACAAAGAAAAGTAATGTCGAAAAAGGAAAGAAAAAAGGGAAAGAAATAAATTCTTCCAAATATTCTTCTGTTTCAAACTAACTGTGATTTGTAGCCTTCCATCGATTCTTGGAAATAACTTTCCAAGAGTAATCGGCCTTGGTTGAAATAGCCAAAATAGCTTGAACCCACTCGCGAAGATTCGAGATCGTTGCGGGGGTCCAAGCGTAGCTGCAGAAAAGTAAGAAAAAAATAGTAAGTAAAAAAAAATGGTATATATAATAAAGCAGGTTACTTAAGAGATAAGTTTCATGCCTCCAGAAAGAGCATATAAGTTGCTGAAATAATCTCGGCAGTCGGGATTGCTACGAAACATTTCATCCAGCCTCGGTCGTAATATTCATCGAGGCTGGAAATAATAAGGATTTTTCCCCGTTTCAGAAGTCGGATTACTCCACCACGAAAAAATGTGGGAGTGTGTAAACGAATCAAATGATTCAAAGTAAAAGGAAGCTCAGCTTCCGTGGTTAAGAAAAGAAGGCATGCAATTACGGTCCACATTGACAGACCAACTTGTGCTAGACACACATTGTAGGTATGGCACAAATCCGAAATTATGGGGTCAATTGGAGGTTTGAGTTTGAGAGTGAAGGGGTAAGTATAAACATAGGAGTCAGGGAGTAAGGATGGATTCACTGTCCGATGAGAAAATAATTTGGGAAATTATTTTCCCAAAAATTGGCTGAGGAGCAGCAGTGGAGTCATCTTCCGGTGGCATTTCCCAACCACAGTCCTCTCGGACTTGTTTCTCAAAGTCAGAAGTAATGGAAGGAGGATAGGCTCCTACCACTACCCCTCGATCACCTTCTGTGTTTGCTGTGCTAAGTGCAAACTCTTTAGAAAAGTTGAAGGATGAAGGGAGCATATTAAAGGCTCTGGGTTCTGAAACTCCGGCACGGCACCGGCAGTCGTTGACGGAGAAGAAGAAGGAGAGGAGTTGCCGAAGTAGAAGTGGCGTTAATGCTTTATTTTAGTATCTTTTGCCATAGTGTCAACTCAGGGAAGGAGTTCCGGCAATAGAGATGGTCGGAAAGACGGTTGCGATATAAGTTAATCGAAAAACTTTGAAGAAGTTTTGGAGGGTTAAAAGTTTTAAGTTGAAGGTAAAATAATGATAGTAAAAATGGTGGAGAAGTTTTTATAGTGGAGGTTTTCATCATTATGGTGATGCTTCGAGAATGAGCCTCGCTTCAATTTGTCAGTCAAAACTTGGCACGTGTTCGGAGTCACAGTGTGAAAAGACGTGTGTCAGAACATGGAGAAGTGGAGACGTCTCGTTTTCCCGCTTAATTTGGAAGTTATTATTTTTGAAAAAAGTCTAACTTCCAAGAGAAGTTACCGACGGGTTTGTTACTGATTCAACGCAGTTAGTTCCGAAGAATTTGTACATAGCAAATCATAATCGGATAAAAATTAAATAGCAAAACAAATACATACATTCGTAAGGAAGTTTGAAAGCAAGATATATGATAAGTCGTAAATCGACCCAAATCTATTGCCAAGGTTAAGTAAAGATTCCAGTTAAGATAACCATACAAAACATGGTCGGGAATCAAAACAACTATCCATAAAGCTTAAAGCAATAAAGCAAAAAATTTTAAAGCCTATGTGGCATTGGCAGCTGTATCGGATATCCCGAGGTCTTTTCTCCTTCGGCCTGACAGCTCTGAGATCATCAATATCTTCAAGGGCCATTTTAGCAGTTCCACATCAGTCGTCGCTTCAAGAAGTGAGGAGAGAAGATCGAATCCGGGAGCACTAGCTTCTTCAAAAGCTTTCCTTCACATCTCGAGTGTGGCTAAATCACGACGGAGTCGTAATTTTTTATACCGAACCTTGAAACGATCATCGAAATTTCTACACAGACAAGTTGTTCATAAATGTTGGTTATATCTTCTTTCAGCTTAGCATTCTTGTTCTGTAGGCCCATGTAGGAAGTGGTCAGTGCTTGTAAGAGATTCTCCCGTGCTCTTAGAGAATCAATTGCGTCATTCAAATGCATTTTCAAGGAGGCTTGAAGGGAATTAGAATCCCGGAGGTCGGACCTCAATCTTTCATTCTCAGCTTTGAGACGTTCGTTTTCCGTATGAAGATCTACTTCCTGTTGAGGGGAAGTGAAGGAAACGGCAACTTCTATAGCTGAGGTAGTGGTAGTATGGCCCTGAAACTAAACTGAGGGAATTAAAAAAAAGGACAAAGAAATTTAAGAAGGATTCATTTGAGTAATACATACCTGATGGAGAAAATCGGCCAGTTGAGTCAAAGTTGATTCTAACTTGGCGGCAAAAGATTTGGGAGGGGGTGATAACCCCGAAGAGGCAGTTTCATCCTGTGGATAAAGTTTTTCTAAGACGACTCTTTAATTGAAGAAGTCAAGGCAGTTGAAGGTTGGTTTGTGATAGGAGCAACATTCTCCTCGGATGGCTTCTCAGTCACCGTATCGGGATTGTCAGCTGTTAGATTGTTAACTTCATTAGTTTGCTCGTTCTCATCAAGTATAATTACTGAAGGTTGAGCATCTTGTTGAATTTTATTCAGAGCCTCTGAAAGTAGGCGCTGGGTACGGAGTCGAGAACCGATACAGATAGATGGACCAAAGGCTTCTTTTTGCTTATACTCCCGGCTAAAGGATGCAACATTCTCTGTAGCAGCATTTCGGGAAGGAACCTTTTTGGAGGTTGGCTTCTTTATCAGAAGTCTTGTAAGAAGAATACGGTTATAAACAAATAAAAGGTGCTAAAAACCTACAAAAATGTTTAGACTTACCAAGATTTTTGCCTTTCCACCACTCGGAGGTCATACTCCTCCAAGAGCGGGTTAGATTGTTAGAAGCATCAAGTAATGCAACAACCCATTCAAAAATTCTGATCACAAGTTCCGGTTCGACTGAAACCGCTGCAAGGAATTTTTTTTTGTTGAGTTAAGGACAATATTGAGTAGCTTTAAGTTACAAAAGAAGAAGAAGATTACATGCAGGGACTTACGAGTAGGATTCCATAATTTTGGAAAAGGTTCGAATAAAGGATGGTGAAGTTGGTTTGTCCAGATCATGACGAATTGGTATAATCAACCTCGGTCGAAATCATCCTTTGGGTCAATCAAAGCGTGCTTGACTCGGGGATATAGGTGCACTAGTCCACCTCGGATAACTTGAAGGATGTACAGATGAATCAGGTGGTCCAAAGTGAAAGAGACATTGGCTATGTTAGCCAAGAGTTAAATACAATAAACTTGACTCCAAACCTGTGGCACAATTTGACCGATGCAAACATTGTATCGGCGATAAAAATCTTCGATGACTTAGGGAATGGGGAAAGAGAACGCTATGGTGAATAGGTAGGTGTATGTCATGGATAAACCTTATACATGGTGGTTCATCCTCATCCCATCGTCAACATTGATGATATCAGTGTCGGCGCCAAAATTGCAATCCCTTCGTACTATGGGAATCGTTTCAGCATCTATAAACTATTCAATATCGGTAATAGATTTAAGGTGGGTTGGAATAAGACAATCGTTGTGACATTTGAAGCCAACAGGAAGAATGTCGGCAGCAAGAAATTCAAGTTCCTCTTTTGGTTTGGGGGAATTCATTAGAGCTTTATCCGAACGGCGGTCAGGAGAGGTGGAGTTTTCAGGAAATTGAGTTAACAATGGGAGAGAAGACATGGTTGAAGAGTTGAGTTTTGAGGGAAGAAATTGTAACTTAGGATTGCTGAAGAAGGAAAGAAGATGAGTGGTGATAGGCTATGATTTCTTGTCGTATATACATTCAAATCGAGAAGTTGAAGAGTTGGGAGTTAAAATGGCATCAATTTCAAAGACAAAGAAAATCAACTTTATGTCCAGTGTAATGATTAACCACTGGCGTCGTGCAGAAGTGCATTAAAATCAATTTCAATGGCTGTCTTTTCAGTTAGACCAGACGTTTCATGTTCCTGCCATCGAATAGCTTCAGTGACGTTTCAAATCCATTCCACGGAGTCAATGCTTTCCATCGAAAAATTGAGGGACTATATGTATACATGGTGAAGTATCCTGACACGTGGCGTTTCAGTAGCAAGACATATGGTAGCACAGGTGAAGTCATATTAGGCAATCTTTACGGATCAAAATGGAGGACTTCGATTTCAATTGATGTAAATCAATTAAAACAGGATTACTATGGGATTCCAGCGGATCGGGTCATTAAATGAGGATAATACGGTTCGCAACTGTTACCCAAACGGAGCAGATCCGGGCTTATTATTGTTCATAATTATTAGATAATCTCAGCCAAAAGGGCTGATTCTTGTACTATAAATAAGAGCCCAGCGTTCATGTAAATGGCATCGAATTGGAAGAGCATAACAGTCAAAGCACTTTGCACTTAAGCGATATACACATTTCTTTCTTGTTCTTACTTTAGCTGATAATTCAATCCTCAAGCTTTAATTTGTACCGGATCGATCCCAGCTGGAAGGATCACATCGACCCAATTTTACTGTCACGGCCTAATTAGGGGTCATGACGGATACTCGGAGCTGACTATCGAGCACCGCTTATCATTCTGACTATCATGCTCAACCTGGGCATACATCATTCTCAATACAAAGCTATCGTGAAACAATCTCCCAACACATGTGTACGTACATAATATACAATGGAGGAGTCATATAGCTTCTACAACCCACACATAAGTATCTACGAGCCTCTAACTGAAATGCTGAAATCATAAATATGGGAAAGTACCCCACCATGCCCCAAGTATGCACACAAAATAATTAACTAATAGGTTGCACGGAGTAGTAGGGTGCTCCTGTACAACCGTTGAGTAAGCTCCTAAGCGTCTTGTAACATCCTGTAAATTTGGGTTAGGGGTGAAAGTGTAAAACTAGTAATAAGATGATATTTTAGCTATATTAATCCATTTGAGATGAATTTGGGTGATAAACTGTCATTTTGAAGTTAACCCAAATAGTGAAGTTCGTAAGAGTTCTCAAACTCGTCTAAATTTTAGTAGGTCTGACTTCTAAGACAGTTTCGTGAAAATAAGTTGGGCATTTGGGAAAACTTCCTCAACCAAAGTTGTATCTCTTTGAAATACCTTTCCAACGGTAGGTTGCCCAGCTCCAACAGAGCTCTGTGCTAGGAGTTATGCCCATTTTACTGAGCATTGTCTCAGACAGTGCGAAAATTAGGGTTGCGCGGCGCCCCAGGACAAATTTTCGTAAAAACTCAAAATTTTGACACCGTCAAAATAGATACAGTGTGTGCGCCACCCTAGGCGACGCACCAGGCCATTTTGATACAGTGGTGCAGCCCGTGCCATATAGACACAGTGTAGTAAGCCGCCCGCCTTAGTGGTGCTGCCCAGCCATCTAGGAACGGTGTAATCATCATTATGTACTTAGCATGAAACATGCATAAGAGCTCAACTAAAAGCTGTAACTCTATCAGAGTGACGTAAGGTCGGGAACCTCCAATTACATTATGGAACATCATCATCGCTATGCCTCGCCTTGAAAGAACTAGTATCATGAGGTGAGGCAACAACAAGGAATAACATCAATGAAGTCATAAAGGTAAGAATATCAAGCTCATCATAGCATCATCATTATCATGGAAAATATCTCATCTCTATCTCGTAGGAAACTTTTAATACTCTTTAGCTTTCATCTTTTGGGATGTAAGAAGGTCATGGGAACACAGGAAATAAATCACAATATAAGAATCATGCCTTTGAAAGAAGGGCTAGCCTTACATACCTTTATATGTCTTTAACTCTATTGTCTAATTGCTTGCCTTTCGAGCTCGCGATTCTACCTTCAAGAGAATTTGTACTATGATTAGACAATCGAAAACATACTTAAGCTTAAGCTAAAGCTACTAAGAGTTAATGAAAATTTTGCGACATTTCCTTTGTTTCGACAACTTCTTCCATAAAATAAGACAACCCCCAAACATCAATAAGAACACCCATAATAACATAATCAATAAATTCTTTAAGTTAAACATTGTTTACTTCTCAAATCCACCTTCAAAATCATCCATAACCATACCTATTATACACTTCATATTCATTCTCATATAGTACTCCTTTAACATCATTTGTATTATTCACCACAAGATTGTACTCATAACATGTCAAGGACAATTATTCAAGTCAAGTCATCATTCAAGAATATCACTATTTCCATAGTTGCACTCCATATTCTTCTTCCTTCCATAATCCAAGTCTTTCAACCACTCTGTATTCTTAATAACATGAATTGAACATAACACCCACCTTTGATGATGTAGGAATGGACTTTGGATGAAAGTACTTCACTTGGAGAAAACTCCACTTCAATGAAAAAGGACTTCTTGATCTCTACAAACCCTAGTGAGCATCTATACAGTTGATTTTTACTAATTCATGGTGTTTACTCCTTGATTTCCCTTGGATATATGATAATATGGTGTGAGGGATATTCTAAAGCTTTCAAGACTTGTGAGAAGGTGAAATCTAAAAATTAAGAGCATGACTCGTCTATTTATAGCTGAAACTGGAAAGTTCCAGAGAAGCGGTTTGACGAGCGGGTCGCTTCGTCGACTTACGCCTGAAAATCCCTGATTGCAGAAACATGTTGACGGTTGGGTCAACGGTCCCGTCGGCGTGTCGACGATCTGTCGACTTAACCAGTCGAATTGCGCCTGCAGATCTCAGTTTCCAGGAACATGTTGATGGTGCATAGTGACGGTCCGTCGACATGTCGACGACTCGTCGACAGTGACTGGTGTCTGCAGAATTTCCAGTTCAGATTTTGTCGACTCGATCCGTCCCACTTATAATCCTATAAATTACCAAGAATACCTGTTGGTACATTTGTACACGGGATAAGACACTCTCTACCCTAACTTTTTCCAACAAGCTTTCCTCTCCCTCCTCAAATGTATTTGGAATCTTAATTAGAATCCTTAAGTATCCCTTCTTACTTGTAGGGACACCATATACACCTTAACTTGCGTTAGTTTATTTGCCGCGCAACAACTCGAAATTCCCAGGTGTAATATTCTCCCCCCTAAGAACATTTGTCCTCGAATGTTAAGTTCTCGGGGATTCTGCAGAAATTTTTCCAGAATTTCCCCTGTAATATGGCACTACCATGCTGTCCCAGTACCCAAAATAATAATTTCCTCACAGGGCTACAATAACAGCCAGAAAACATGGCCACACATGACCCAAAAAATAATAAAGGAAGTATTTCATACCTGGAGATAATGACGTCTCATCTTGAATCTTTTCCGGGGGTGGAAATAAATGCTGATATTTGGACTTCATATCTTCTTCTACTTCTCAAGTCATTTCCACTCAGTTACTTTTCCTCCACAAGACCTTAACTAAGGCTACCTCTTTGTTTCTGGGTTTCCGCACCTACCAATCTCATACAAAGAATGGGTACCTCTTCATAAGCCAACTTCTCTGTAACTTGAACATCATCTACTGGCACGACTCTGGAAGGGTCTCCAACACATTTGCAGAGCATCGACACATGAAAAACTGGATGGACAGATTCAAGTTCTGGAGGTAAATCTAGTTCATAAATCACTTGGCCCACCTTACGTACAATCTTATAAGGTCCGATATATCGTGGACTAAGCTTGCCTTTCTTGCTGAATCTCATTACGCCTTTCATCGGCGACACTTTTAAGAACACCCAATCATTAATTTGGAATTCCAAGTCCCGTCGGTAATTATCTGCATAAGATTTTTGGCGACTTTGAGCTGTCAACAATCGGTCTTGAATAAGTTTGAACTTTTCCATCGCTTGCTGAATCAATTCTGGACCTATTAGTTGGGTCTCTCCAACTTCAACCGATCCAATTGGCGATCTATATTTCCTTCCATACAGGGCTTCATACGGAGCCATCTAAATGCTAGAATGATAACAATTGTTATAGGCAAATTCAATAAGTGGTAAATGATCATCCCAATTGCCTCCGAAATCCAATACACATGCCCGTAACATATCTTCGAAGGTCTGAATAGTGTGTTCAGCTTGTCCATCGGTCTGTGGATGAAATGTTGTGCTGAATCTCACTTAAGTTCCCAAACCTTCTTCGAAAGACTTCCAGAATTTAGCAGTAAATTGTGCTCCTCTATCTGTGATAATAGATATTGGGATACCATGAAGTCGCACTATCTCCTTAAGATACAGCCTTGCATAATCTTCTGCTGAATATGTAGTTTTGACCGGAAGAAAATGGGCTGATTTTGTAAGTCTGTCCACGATTACCCATATGGAATCATACTTACGCCGGAGCGAGGCAAACCTACAATAAAATCCATGTTGATCACTTCCTATTTCGAGGTCGAAATTTCCATGGCTTGTAACAATCCTCCTGGCTTTTGATGCTCAATTTTCACTTATTGGCAATTTGGACACTGAGCTACAAATTCTGCTATATCCTTCTTCATTCCATTCCACCAATATATTGACTTAAGATCATGGTATATCTTCTTCGCTCCTGGGTGGATAGAATAACAAGAATAATGAGCTTCTTCCAGAATCTGACGACGTAGTCCTGCAATATCTAGAACACATAGCCTGCCTTGATACCTTAGAATCCCATCTGCTGAAATCTCAAATGGGGGATTTTCTTTCTGAGGAAGTGTATCCCTATAGTGACACAACTGGGGATCTTCATATTGGCGCCTCCTCACTTCCATGTATAGGGATGAAACAGAAGGATTATAAATATCGACTCCTGCATTACCCGAGTTGATTAAACGAACTCCTAGGTTAGCTAACTGGTGGAGCTCACGAACTAATTCTTTCTTCTCCGGTTGGATATCACATAAACTGCCCATGGATTTACAGCTAAGAGCATCAGCCACCACGTTTGCTTTTCCCGGATGATATAGTATACTTACATCAATAGTCCTTCAATAGCTCTAACCACCGCCTCCGCCGAAGATTCAACTCCTTTTGCTTGAAAATATACTGGAGGCTCTTGTGATCCATATAAATATCAACATGAACACCATATAAATAATGTCTCCATATCTTCAAAGCATGAATAACCGCCGCTAATTCCAGATCGTGGGTTGGGTAGTTCTTCTCATGTTTCTTTAACTGCCTAGAAGCATAGGCGATGACCTTACCGTGCTGCATTAATACACAGCCCAATCCAACACCAGAAGCATCATAATAAACAACATAACCCTCTGATCCTTCTAGAAGTGTCAGGACTGGGGCTGAAGTTAATCTATCCTTCAATTCCTGGAAGCTACACTCACAAGCATCGATCCATTAAAATTTTGCTGATTTCTGCGTTAACTTCGTCAATGGTGCTGAAATAGAATAAAACATTTCCATAAATCTTCTATAATAACTTGCCAATCCCAGAAAGCTTCGAACCTCTGTAGGTGTTGTAGGCCTTGGCCAAGTCTTCACAGCGTCAATCTTTTGAGTGTCTACGTGAATACCATCAGCTGAGATGACATGGCCTAGAAAAGTCACAAAATTCAGCTAGAACTTGCATTTTGAAAATTTTGCATATAATTCTCGAGTCCGAAGGATCCCAAAGATGATACGCAAGTGATCCGCATGCTCCTTCTCTGACCGTGAATATACTAGAATATCATCGATGAACACGATCACAAATAGATCTAGAAAAGGCCTGAATATATTATTCATCAAGTTCATAAACACTTTCGGAGTATTAGTCAAACCAAACGACATAACCCGAAATTCATAATGAGCGTATCTAGTTCTGAAAGCCGTTTTCGGAATGTCTTCTTCCTTGACTCTCACTTGGTGATATCCCGATCTCAGATAAATCTTGGAAAACCACTTAGCACCTTGTAGTTAGTCAAATAAATCATCAATTCTCGGAAGTGGATATTTATTCTTTATCGTCACCTTGTTCAACTATCTATAATCAATGCACATTCGTAAGGAGTCATCTTTCTTTCTTACAAACAGGACAGGTGCTCCCCATGGCGATGAACTGGGCCTAATAAATCACTTCTCAAGCAAATCTTTTAGTCGTGCCTTTAGCTCTTTCAGTTCTATCGGAGCCATTCTGTAAGGAGGAATAGATATAGGTTCAGTGTCCGGTAACACATCAATAGTAAAGTCAATTTCTCGTTCCGGTGGAAGGCCTGGAAGTTCATCTGGGAATACATCTGGAAACTCGTTTACTACTCGAATAAACTATAGAGTCGGCGGCTTTGCTTCAGTGTCATGAACCCAGACCAAATGATAAATGTAGCCCTTTGCAATCATCTTTCTTGCTTTAAGGTAGGAAATAAACCTACCCCTAAGAGTCGTTGTGTTGCCCTTCCATTCAAGCACTGGTTCTCCTAGCTATTGGAATCGAACCATTTTCAATCTGCAATCCACATTAGCGTAACAAGAGGCCAGCCAATCCATGCCCGCAATCACATCAAAATCTAACATTTCCAACTCAATCAAATCAGCTCTAGTCTGACGATCACATACCACAATCACACAATTCTTATATACTTGTCTAGCTATTACCTGGTCACCAATAGGAGTGGATACCTCAAATGGTTTTATTGACCCAGGTTTCACCCTAATACGACCAGCAACATAGGGAGTAATATATGATAAGGTAGAACCTGGATCGATCAATGCATAGACATCATAAGAGAATATGGTCAATGTACCTGTAACTACATCAGGGGAGGACTCAAGATCCTGGCATCCGGCTAAAGCATAAATACGGGGCAGGGAGCCACCTGAAGTGGACGCTACCCCTCTGCCCCAACCATGACCAGCTGAAGTCTGAGGAGTTTCCCCTACAGGACGCACGGACGAAGAAGAACCTGCTGCTGATCCCGAAGGCTGAGCTCCAAGTCTACCGCCCATGGACGGACAATCACACATCATATGCCCAACCTGACCACAGGCATAACAAACATCTGATCCTCGGCGACACTGACCCGAATATAGTTTACCGCACTGGCTGCATCGTGGTATCAGTGGTCTCTTTTGACTAGAATCACCTCCTAACTGAGGACATGAGACCTTCGAACTCTGACCCGGACCAGAATAAGTGGGGCCATCAAATCTCCTGCCCGCGAATCAAGGAGACGCACTAGTTATGGACTGGCCTGAATATCTGGAGTACTGTTGCCGCTGACCCCCTCTATATTCACTACTAGCACTGGCAAATCTGGCCCTCTTACTATGCCCTCTTTCTGCATCACGCTCTCTCCTTTGCGGCTGTTGTTACTCTTCTAAATTTTGAGCGTGATCCTGAATATAGGAGATGTCCATCCCCTCCTGCAATGAAGCTGTCAAGCAATCTTTGAATAAATGTGGCCCTAAGCCACTCACAAATCTATGTACTCTGTCTCCCATATCGACTACCATAGTAGGAGCGTATCTAGCTAATGAGTTAAAACGGAGACTATATTCTCGAGCACTCTTATTTTCCTTGCTTTAGATTAAAAAATGTGTCATCTTGGGCCCTTCGAACCTCGGGTGGCAAATAATGACGAAGGAAGGCATCTACAAATTCCTGCCAAACTGGGGGAGGTGCATTTTCCTTCCTTGAAGCTATCCAATTATTATACCATAGAATGGTGACATCCCGCAATCTATAAGATGCTAACTCCACTGACTCAGTATCGGAAGCATGTATAATCCTCAGCGTCCTCAACATCTCGCCTATAAAACCTTGCGAGTCTTTATCCCGCTTTGACTCAAAAAATTTCGACGAGTTCATACTCATAAAATCACAGGCTCTAGCACTAGTGACTCTATCACCAGGACCCGCACTCTGCCGTGGGCCTGTGTAGCAACTAACTGAGTCAATAGCTTAATAGCCTCAGTCATATGCTGGCCCGAAGCATCCGGTGGAGGAATTGGAGGCATTGGAGCTGGAGCTGAGGCCCCTTCATGCTCCTCCGAAACAGGCGGAGTGTGAGAGGTGTGAGATGGAGCCTCATTATAGGACTCACCCTCCTCTACATGTACCAGCGGCTCCTGTTCAACCTGCCTTCCTGCCACAGTCTTGCCCTTCTGGGCGGCTGTTGCTTTTATCTTTACCGGCATATGTATAGCCTCCGGAAGGATGGAGTGGTGGTGTTGGATTTGTCTCCAAAGAAATGATCCAGACTCATTGCTCGCCCAAAAGAGGGGCCGACATTAAGGTATTATACGTTATATCTCTCGAATTGCTAAAAGCTAGCGATTCTAGTACTATGAGTTTGTATAGAGAAACAGTAGCTTAGCTTAAAAGTTCATGGAATATAGGGAAAGCGAGAGTTCTAGCTCGATTTCATGTTAAACGTGACATCGAGGTCCGGTCCACCACCGATGAACAAGGCAATGGCTGCTCATCTTGAAGCCCTCGGATATGCCCCGGAGATGCAATTCCAATTCTAACTCCCTTTTTTTTCATTTTAATTTTTTATCTGAGCATTGAAATTAATATCAATTTAAAAGGTGTTGCTATTTATAGTCCGAGGAAAGACATTTTTGGTCTATACTAGATATATATGTCTGTTGAGTTTCAGCAAATTGAAGCTACTCTAAACCCTGATTTCATATTTGAATAACATCTCAATCCTCGATTTGAAATGTCCTCTCTGCTATTTCTGTGATCGGTCTTGGCACATTTTCAAAATGCAATAACAACTATGTAACATTGAGTTGATTGCAGTCTTGTTTTTCCTCCAAGTTGTTCAATTCACAGACTCGCAGTGAAGTGCCATATTTTTGCAAATTGAAGCTATGTTGCTTAGATTCTTCAAAAATGCTAATAGTGCATTATTTTTCGAGGATCTGACTCAGGTGCAGTAGCATTTCAGAGAGTCCAAACAACATAGCACACTGACTCTCTGAAATTCAGACAACTGATCCATCTAACCATCTCTGCCTAGACAACTGGCTTCTTATAACGTAGCTCTTTCACACGATCTATGGAGAAGAAAGACGGTCAATATTCCTAAATGCCCCGCAGCCTCTCGTTTATAAGTGTGGCGCGCTTTACACCCATAAACAAAACTCTACTGGACACGGCTCGTAGACACACCCTAGGACAGAACTGCTCTGATACCACTTTTGTCACGGCCCAACTAAGGGCCATGATGGGTACCCGAAGCTGACTACCGAGCACCGCTTATCATGTTGACTATCATGCTCAACCTGGGCATACATCATTCTCAATACAAAGCTATCACGAAACAATCTCCCAAAACATGTGTACATATATAATATACAATGAAAGAGTCACATATCATCTACAACCCACACTTAAGTATTTACGAGCCTCTAACTGAAATGCTGAAATCATAAAGACGCGACAGGACCCCGCCATGCCCCAAGTATGTACACAAACTAATAAACTAATAGCCTGCACCTCCGGAGTAGTGGGGTGCTCCTGTACAACCGCTGAGTAAGCTCCTAAGCGTCTGTACCGTCTCCCTGGCTACCTGTGGGCATGAACACAGCGTCTACAAAGAAAAGGACGTCAGTACGAACAATGTACTGAGTATGTAAGGCATATATGGTAACATAATCAGGGAATATAGAAGGCATAATAAGAAAAGATAACTATAACTGCTTGCCTCTTGAGGCGGAATCATGCATGCTTACCTTTATAACATATCACACATACGTACATAAGCTGTCTGAATCAATAACATCATTAGCCCGCGTCCGGGGTAATCATCTCACGCCGCCCACTAGTGGTGCTGCCCGTGCCATATAGACATGGTGTAGTAAGCCACCCCCCCTTAGCGGTGCTACCCGGCCATCTAGGCACGGTGTAATCATCATCATGTACTTAGCATGAAGCATGCATAAGAGCTCAAGTAAAACTTGTAACTCTATCGGAGTGACATAAGGTCGGAAACCTCCGATTGCATTATGGAACATCATCATCGCTATGCTTCACCTTGAAAGAACTAGTATCATGAGGTGAGGCAACAACAAGGAATAACGTCAATAAAGTCATAAAGGAAAGAATATCAAGCTCATCATAGCATCATTAGCATTATCATTATCATGGAACATATCTCATCTCTATCTTTTAATACTCTTTAGCTTTCATCTTTTGGGATGTAAGAAGGTCATGGGAACACAGGAAAGAAATCACAATATAAGAATCATGTCTTTGAAAGAAGGGCTAACCTTACATACCTTTATATCTCTTAACTCTATTGTCTAATTGCTTGACTTTCGAGCTCGCGATTCTACCTTCAAGAGAATTTGTACTAAGATTAGACAATCGGAAACATACTTAGCTTAAGCTAAAGCAACTAAGAGTTAATGAATATTTGGTGACATTTCCTTTATTTCGACAACTTCTTCCATAAAATAAGACAACCCCCAAACATCAATAAGAACACCCATAATAACATAATCAATAAATTCTTCAAGTTAAACATTGTTTACTTCTCAAATCCACCTTCAAAATCATCCATAACCATACCCATAATACAACATCATATTCATTCTCATATAATACTCCTTTAACATCATTCGTATTATTCACCACCAGATTGTACTCATAACATGTCAAGGCATTATTCAAGTCAAGTCATCATTCAAGAATATCACTATTTCCATATTTGCACTCCATATTCTTCTTCCTTCCATAATCCAAGTCTTTCAACCACTCAGTATTCTTAATAACATGAATTGAACATAACACTCACCTTTGATGATGTAGGAATCGACTTTGGATGAAAGTACTTCACTTGGATAAAACCCCACTTCAACGCAAAAGGACTTCTTGATCTCTACAAACCCTAGTGAGTATCGATACACTTGATTTTTACTAATTCTTGGTGTTTACTCCTTGATTTCCCTTGGATATATGATAATATGGTGTGAGGAATATTCTAGAGCTTTCAAGACTTGTGAGAAGGTGAAATCTACTCGTCTATTTATAGCTGAAACTGGAAAGTTCCAGAGAAGCGTTTCGACGAGCGGGTCGACGACCCGTCGACGTGTCGACGGTACATCGACTTGCTTCATCGATGGTCTATTGACTTGCTTCGTTGACTTACGCCTGAAAATCCCCGATTGCAGAAACATGTTGACGGTTGGGTTGACGGTCCCGTCGACGTGTCAACGGCCCATCGACTTGACCCGTCAAATTGCACCTACAGATCTCAGTTTGCAGGAACATGTTGACGGTGCACAGTGACGGTCTGTCGACATATCGATGACCCGTCGACAGTGACTGGTACCTGCAGAATTTCCTGATGCTGTTCAGATTTTGTCGACTCGATCGGTCCCACTTATAATCCTGTAAATTACCAGGAATACTTGTTGGTACATTTGTACACGGGATAAGACACTCTCTACCCTAACTTTCTCCAACAAGCTTTCCTCTCCCTCCTCAAATGTCTTTGGAATCTTAATTAGAATCATTAAGTGTCCCTTCTTACTTGTAGGGACACCATATACACCTTAACTTGCGTTAGTCTATTTGCCGCCCAATAACCCGAAATTCTGAGGTGTAACATTTACAAGCTATTTCTTTCTGTTTATTTACTAATCTATTGTCTCTATTCATTTATTATACGTTATATCACAAATCAATTCACATATCCTTTTACTTATACCTTTTTAGGTGCAAACAATCATATTTTAGGGGACTTCGAAAATATGTGAAGAATGTAACTTAAACCGAAGTATTACCAAGAAGACTCTATTGATAAATCATCACCTATATCAACAGATAGGTTGGAGATTTAAGTCACATGCAAAATAAGCCGACAGTAATAAAATTGAAAATATCATAAAAATTTGATTGGATTGATTTTTTCAGTTTTTTGACTTCTCAGCTTATTCAGTATGGTTTAAATTTTTATAATTTTGGGTTAACCAAAAAATCTAAATTTCAGAAAATGAAACTTTTGCGCCATTATCTATTTTTATACCTTCCATCGGGGGCGGATTTATTGGGTATTCTATGGGGCATGTGAATTTATGGTCTCTTCATAATTAGGTATTCTATGTACATGTTTTAAAAATTATTGTAGTATTATTCTAAGAAGACATCAGCATTTAGTTGAACGTTAAGTTACACTTAGAAATAGAGATCAACTTTCACTACTTAAATTTTTAGTGGTGCACTTATATTTTACAAACTTTAGATCTGTCCTTACTGCTACAATCGAACTTTGGTAATACACCATCTCAATCACAAAAAATTTCTCACCAAACTCATTATTTTCTTACGTTTTAACATTCTTCATACTTGCCTTTAAGCTGTAGCAGACATAATAGCTGAGCAAATAATCTTTCTAACCCACCAAATGTCTAGCTTATTTGAGGTATAACTTTCAAGAATTTTGCATTTAAAACACAAGAACTGGTAGGGGTGGGCATGGTACGGTATGGTATAGTATTTAAAATTTCGGTACGGTAATTTCGGTTCGGTTTCTAAAAATACTATACCATTACCGTACCAAATTAATTCGGTATAGTTAGGTATTTTAAACTTCGGTTTCGGTGTTTTACGGTACGGTAAATCGGTACCATAGTTTGTTCGACTTCGACTTGCATATACTCATACAATGGAGAATTATGACCTCTGCTACTTAAGAAACGTCTCAATTATTATGTATTAAACACCTTACACATGTAAAAACATTCAAAATAAAGTACAAGAAATCTCCTTCGTAAATCAATTACACAACGAAGACATTTAAATCAAGATAGAGTAGTCAAAGTTCCAACATTTAAACAATTAGTTGTCTAATAATACTAGTTTATACATTTGTTAGTATTATAACACTAAGTTATATGAATTGTACATGTAACTATACTTCGGTATGGTATTCGGTATTTCGGTATTTTCTTTATAAATACCTAATACCAAACTTTTTAAAAATGCATACCAAATACCATAATACCAAAACTACGGCATAAAGAATTTCAATTTTGGTATGGTAATCGGTATCTACCATACCATGTCCACCCCTATTCGCTAGGGTGGTCTTTAATTTTTTTCCCCTCAAAATGCTGGTCTTTAACTTTTGTCCTTCAGGAAGAATTTCGCTAAAGGCAAAATTTGGGCCTTAAAGGCAGAATTTGCAAATTTCCGCCCTTAAGGTAGAATTCTGCCCATGCAAATTCTGCCTTATTTAAGGCAAAACTTAAAGTAAAATTTACTTGACATAGCTTACATTATTACCTATTTATGGAACATAACTAAATTTTACAATAATTATATTTAGTAGCTAAAATATAACATATTTACTTCCTATAGCTATCACTATTTTACCACTCATCTGATAACTTCTCACACCTCTAAATTTAAGCAAAAAAAAACGTCCTACTCCCTATCCCCCCTAAATACACGCCATTATGCCCAATATCCCTTAATTTCCTCCAATTTCAAATCGCTTTATAATAGTTCAACTTCCTTGTTTATCTCTAATTAACTACTCATTAATTTCACTCATAATTCAAATCTAATTCCCAACAAAAGGTAAGATTTTATACTGATTTTTACGTTTCACTGTGTATTTAACTTATATTTTCGTTTTGTGTTTTTATTATTACGTTCAATATTACTCATTCTGGTTTCTGTTGACTATATTTCAGATATATTTTTCATATATTTTGACTATATTTAGAAAAATTTCAGAAAAAAAAAAAAAGTTGCAGTGAAAACATTGTTACTTCAATTATGAACTCAATTATGACTATATTTTGGCTATATTTTAATTGTATTTTTGATTATTATGTTCAATATTACTTAATGCGGATTTTTAAAATATTTCGTATATTTTTCATATATTTTGACTATATTTTTCAAAATTTTTAAAAATCAAAAAAAATAAAAAAGTTGTAGTGAAAACGTTGTTACCTCACTCATGAACTCAACTTGAATTCCATATTTCAATGTATGAATTCATATATATATATATATATATATATATATATATATATCGTCATTTAAAACAAACTTTGCTCCTTTGGTTTGATATTGTTATTTTTCGAAGTTTTTGATGAACTAGTTTTTGAACCTTTTTTTTTTTTTGGTTAAAAATATGAATGTACTTTTGAATTCAAATTTTTTTTGAATTTGTTAGCTGTTTGAATGAGATATGAGATCGATATGGAATGGGAGTATTTGCGTGAATCGGGAACATTAAAAATCGATTTTAATTTAAATTGGAATAGATTTTGTTTCCATAAATATAGCACTTTCGCTTTTCTCGGCGCGTGTATTTTCGTTATATTTATCCTATATTTAAGTTGACGCATCTACTAGCTAAATAGGTCCTCCGGCCTACGAATTGTAAATGTAGAATATGTAATTATAAGTTGTTAGAAGGAGCTAAAAGATAGTACGTTTGTGAAAATTTTACAAACTTAAAGACCACCAATTTGAAGGGCAAAAATTAAAGCCCACCCCAAAGGAAGGATAATCCGTGCAAAAAAAAAAAAAAAAAAAAAAAAAGATGTTTTGGTAGAACTCGTCTAGCCCATTAAACAATCTTTCATCTTTCCATAAGTTCAACAATTAGAATTCACATATGAATCATTGATTGTTTTAATTACTTTCCAGTTGAGAGTTGTGAAATAAAG
>NC_081347.1:29051111-29095936 GCF_029784015.1 Lycium ferocissimum | reverse complement strand
GACCCCCTGCCTCGCTATTCCATCCATCTAGGAGCGACTAAGATGTACCGTGACTTGAGACAACACTATTGGTGGCATCGTATGAGGAGAGATATAGTTAATTTTTTGGCTAAGTGTGAAAATTATCAGTAAGTAAAGTATGAGCACCAGCGACCCGGTGAGATGCTTCAGAGGATGCCCATTCCCTAGTGGGAGAGGATTACCATGGATTTTGTCACGGGTCTTCTAAAGACCCTTGGCAAATTTGATTCTATTTGGGTAATAGTGGACCGGTTGACTAAGTCCGCTCACTTTGTTCTGGTTCAAGTTTCCTATACCGCGGAGAAGTTAGCCAAGATGTATATTCGGGATATTGTGAGATTACACGGGATCCCTATTTCTATTGTATCTGATCGGGGTACTATTTTCACTTCCCGATTTTGGAGGGCATTTCATGAGGAGTTGGGTACCCGATTGGACTTTAGTATAGCTTTCCGTCCCTAGACCGATGGCTAGTCTGAGCGGACCATTTAGGTGCTTGAGGACATGTTGAGAGCGTGTGTTATTGAATTTAGTGGTCATTGGGATCAGCACTTGCCCTTGGTAGAGTTTGCATACAATAACAGTTATCATTCGAGTATTGATATGGCGCCTTTTGAGGCCTTATATGGTAGGAGATGTATATCTTCAATTGGTTGGTTCGACGGGTTCGAGGCTCAACCTTAGAGCACGGATCTATTGAGAAAGTCCATTGATAAAGTGAGAGTTATTCAAGCCAGGCTCGTGGCAGCTCAGAGTCGGCAAAAGATGTATGCGGACCGGAAGGTCCGGGATTCGAAGTTTGCTATTGGTGACCAAGTTCTATTGAAGGTTTCACCCATGAAGGGTGTTATGAGGTTTGGTAAGAGGGGCAAGTTGAGCCCCAGGTACATTGGTCCGTTCGAGATCGTGGATTGTATCGGCGATATAGCTTATAAGTTAGCATTGCCGCCAGGCTTGGCGGGAGTTCATCCGGTCTTTCATGTTTTAATGCTGAAGAAATACCATGCCGACGGTACCTATATTGTCCGTTGGGATTCTATATTGCTTGATGAGAATTTGACTTATGAGGAGGAGCCTATCGCGATCTTGGATAGGCAGGTTCGGAAATTGAGGTCAAAGGAGATTGCTTCTGTGAAGGTGCAATGGAAGCACCGTCCTGTGAAAGAGGCTACTTGGGAGACTAAGTCTGATATACGTAGCCGATATCCCCAGTTGTTTACCGATTCAGGTATTTCCCTCTTTTACTTCTTTTCTTCGCTCGAGGATGAGCAACGATTCAATTGGTATCTGATGTAACGACCCATTTAGTCGTTATAGTCTCTTCGGCATCGTCACGACCAAACCAGTGGGCTATGACGGGTACCCGGAGCTGACTACCAAGCACCACTCATCATGCTAACCATCACCCAACCGGTACACACATAATCTCCAAGGAAATACATATATATGCATAAGCCCTCATGGCTGCAAAAATGATATACAAAATACACACTGGTGTATTCATGAGACATCTACTACCCACGCATATGTATCTACGAGCCTCTACTGGAGTACTGAGACATAAGTACGGGACAGGACCCCGTCATACCAAAATATGAACACAAAAGAATACATCAATAAGTTGCATCTCCGGAGTAGTGGGGTGCTCCTGTATAAGCTGATATAGCTCCTAAGAATCTAGGCCGCCTCCCTGTCTACCTGTGGGCATGAACACAGCGTCCATAAAAAGAAAGGACGTCAATACGAACAATGTACTGAATATGTAAGGCATACGCAATAACATGATAAAGGGGATGCGATAATATAAGATAAAGGGATAACCTGTAACTGATTGCCTCTTAAGGCGGAGTCATGCATGCTAACTTATATAATAATCAACATCATATCATAAAAGCATATATATAACTGCCTGACCATATAGGTACGGTGTGATCATCATTAGCCCGCGTCCGGGGTAAACATCTCAAGCCGCCCACTAGTAGAGTCTGCTGGCCATATAGGCACGGTGTAATCATCGTCATAGCTGCCCACTACGCCAATCGTAGTGGTGTCTGCCGGGCTAACTAGGCACGGTGTAGTCTTACATATACATAATCTAAAGCATGCATGAGAGCTCAAGTAAAAGCTATATATCTATCGGAGTAACATAAGGTCGGGAGCCTCCGACTACATTATGGAATGATCCTCATCGCTATGTCTCGCCTTAAAGGAACTAATATCATGAGGTGAAGTATCAACAAGAAATGACATCAATGGAATCATAAGGATAAGAACATCGATCTCATTATAGCATCATTTTCATCATCATTATCATAGAAAATATCTCATCTCTAGCTCATAAGAAGCCCTTAAGAACCTCTAACCTTCATCTTTTAGGATGTAAGAAGATTATGGGAATATAGGAAGGGAATCACAAATTAAGAGTCATTCCTTTGAAAGGAAGGTACTATCCTTACATACCTTTACGTCGCTCTAGCTTTACTGACTAAGTGCTCCCCTCCAATATTCACAATTCTACATTCAAGAGAATTCGTGCTAAGGTTAGATAACCGGAAACATGCTTTAGATCTCAATTAACAATCTAAGAGCTAACGAAAATTGGGCAGCATCTCTTTTGTTTCAATGGCTTCCTCCACATAATAAACAACTCCCAAACATCAATAACAACACCCACAATATCTTAATCAATAACTTCATCAAACTAGACATTATTCAATTCTCAACATTCCCTATCAAAATCATTAATAACCCTAACTATGGCACAATGTCGTATCCATTCTCATACAATGCTTCTACAACATCTTTAATACCATTCATAGCAAGATTATACTCATTACGTATCAAGAACTATGATTCAAGTCAAGTTACTATTCAAGAATACCCATATTTCCATGTTTGAACTCCATACTCCACTTTCTTCCATAATCCAAATCTTTCAACCACTCAATATTCCTAATGACATGGAATGAACATAAAACTCACCTTTTATAATGTAGGAATGAGCTTTGGATGTCAATACTTCACTTGGAGAGAAACCCAACTTCAATTCCAAAGAGATTCTTGGCCTGTGGCAATCCTAGTGAGCACCCACACACTTAGTTCTCTTGATCGTTGGTATTTGATCTTTGATTTTTCCTTGGGTATGTTTTGATTTGGTTTGGAGAAGATTCTAGAGGTTTTGAGAGAGTTGGAGAAGGTGAGAAATGAAAGAAATGAATTTGGGGTCCTCCTTATATAAAATTTAAAAGCTGCCCGTCGGGTGTTATACGGACACTTATACGGTCCGTATAACTTATACGGTCCATATAAGTGACCGTATAATACTTCCAGTGGAGGACACTTCTCTGGACAGGTTAACGGTCCTTTATACGGACCGTATAAGTGGCCGTATAACTCACATTTTTCCAAAGTCAATCTCGATGTTTCATTTGACCTTAAATCCTTATGGGACCTTCTTAACACTTGTTTAACACTTCATTAACAATCTAAGGATCATTATAACTCTTCCTCAAGACATTAAATCAACATTAGCTCGGTTCTTTCCAAAACCACTCCAAACACGACTTATGCTTCGTCCTCCTCAGCGAACTTTCCTCTCTTGCCTCAAATGTCTTTGGAATCTTAATTAGAATCGTCAAGTACCCCTCCTTACTTATAGGGGCATCATATACATCTCACCCTGCATTAGTCTATTTACCGCACAACGACATGAAATTTTCTGAGGTGTAACACTTTTCCCCCCTTTAAAAATATTCGTCCTCGAATGTTAAGTTCTCGGGAATTCTACAAAATTTTCGTCAGAGTTTCTCCTGTAATATGGCACTACCATCCTGTCACAACAACCTACAATAACATCTCCTCACAGGGCTACAACACAATGACAAGAAAATATGGCCACACACGACCAAAAGCATTAAAAAGAAAGCATTACATACCTTATGATAATGGCGTCTCATCTTGAATCTCTTCCGGGGGTGGAAACAATTGCGGGGACTTGGACTTCATATCTTCTTCTGCTTCCCAAGTTATTTCCTCTCGGTTATTATTTCTCCACAAGACCTTAACTGAGGCTACCTCTTTATTCCTAAGTTTCTGTATTTGCCTATCTAGTATGAAAATGAGTACCTCTTCATAAGCCAACTTCTCCGTAACTTGGACATCATCTACTGGCATGATCCTGGAAGGATCTCCAACGCACTTACAGAGCATCGACACATGGAAAATCGGGTGGACTGGATCAAGTTCTGGAGGTAAGTCCAATTCATAAGCTTCTTGGCCTATCTTGCGGACTACCTTATAAGGTCCACTATATCGAGGACTCAATTTCCCTTCTTGCCAAATCTTATCACGCCCTTCATAGGTGATACCTTCAGGAATACCCAATCATTAACTTGGAATTCTAAGTCTCGCCAACGGGCGTCCGCATAAGATTTCTGGTGACTTTGGGCCGTCAACATTCGATCTCGGATAACCTTGATCTTTTCCATCGCTTGTTGAATCAACTCCGGACCTATTAGTTGTACCTCTCCTGCTTCAAAGCACCCAATTGGCAATCTACACTTCCTTCCATATAAAGCTTCATACGGGGCCATCTGAATACTGGAATGATAGCTATTGTTGTATGCAAACTCAATAAGAGGTAAGTGATCATCCCAACTACCTCGAAATCTAGCACACATGCCCGTAACATATCTTCCAAGGTCTGAATGATGCATTTAGCTTATCCATCTGTCTGAGGGTGAAATGTTGTGCTAAGCCTCACTTGAGTACCTAAACCTTCTTAGAAGGACTTCCAGAATTTAGCTGTAAATTATGCTCCTCTATCAGTAATAATAGACACAGGGACACCATGAAGCCGCACTACTTCTTTAAGGTACAGTTTTGCATAATCTTCTGCCGCATAGGTAGTTCTGACTGGTAGAAAATGAGCCGACTTCGTGAGTCTATCAACAATTACCCATATGGAGTCATATTTGCGCCGAGAACGAGGCAAGCCTACAATGAAATCCATGTTAATTACTTCCCATTTCCAAGTTGGAATCTCCGTCGCTTGCAATAATCCTCCTGGCTTCTGATGTTCAATCTTCACTTGTTGACAATTGGGACACTGGGCTACAAATTCTGCTATATCTTTCTTCATTCCATCCCACCAATACATTAACTTGAGATCGTGATACATCTTTGTTGCTCTTGGATGAATAGAATAACGGGAGTAAAGAGCTTTTTCCAGAATATGACGACGTAGTCCTGCCACATCTGGCACACACAGCCTGCGTCGATACCTGAGAACTCCATCTCGAAGCCTCAAATGGTGACTTCTCTTTCCCAAAGAAATGTATCTCTATAGTGACTCAACTGGGGATCTTCATATTGGCGCTTTCGCACCTCCATATCTAAGGATGAAACAACTAGGTTGTGGACGGTGACTCCTGTATTGCCCAAGTCCATTAAACGAACTCCTAGGCTAGCTAGCTAGTAGAGCTCATGGACTAATTCTTTCTTCTCCGGAAGGACTTCACATAGACTACCCATTGATCTGCGGCTAAGTGCATCAGGCACTACATTCGCCTTTCCAGGATGATATAAAATACTCACATCACAATCTTTCAATAGTTCTAACCACCGCCTTTGTCGTAGATTTAACTCCTTCTGCTTGAAAATCTATTGGAGACTCTTGTGATCTGTATAAATATCAATATTTACACCGTACAAGTAATGTCTCCACATTTTTAGCGCATGAATGACCGCAGCTAATTCGAGGTCATGGGTCGGATAATTTTTTTCATGTTTCTGTAACTGCCGGGAAGCATATGCAATGACTTTACCATGCTGCATCAACACACAGCCCAATCCGACACCGGAGGCATCACAATAAATAACATAACAATCTGGTCCTTCTGGAAGTGTCAGGACTGGGGCTGAAGTTAATTTGTCCATTAATTCCTGGAAACTGCATTCACAAGCATCGGTCCACTAAAATTTTGCTGATTTCTGAGTTAGCTTCGTTAATGGTGCCGAAATAGAAGAAAATCCTTCCACAAATCTTCTATAATAGCCTGCTAATCCCAAAAAGTTATGGACCTTTGTAGGTGTTGTAGGCCTTGGCCAAGTCTTCACAGCCTCAATTTTCTAAATATCTACTCGAATGCCGTCAGCTGAAATAATGTGGCCCAGAAAAGTTACAGAATTCAGCTAGAACTCACATTTCAAAAATTTTGCATACAACTCACGAGCCCGAAGAATCTCAAGGACAGTACCCAAATGGTCTGCATGCTCCGCTTCTATCCGAGAGTATACTAGAATATCATCGATGAACACGATCACAAACAGATCTAAGAGAGGCATGAATACATTATTCATCAAGTTCATAAACACCGCCGGAGCGTTAGTCAACCCAAATGACATCACCCGAAATTCATAATGGCCATATCTGGTTCTGAAAGCCGTTTTGGGAATATCTTCTTCTCTAACTCTCACTTGATGATACCCCGATCTCAAATCAATTTTGGAAAATCACTTGGCACCCTGTAATTAGTCAAACAAATCATCGATTCTTAGGAGAGGATATTTATTCTTTATTATCACCTTGTTCAACTGCTATAGTCGATGCACATTCGCAAAGATCTATCTTTCTTTCTTACGAACAAGACAGGTGCTCCCCATGGAGATGAACTGGGTCTAATGAATCCCTTCTCAAGCAAATACTTCAGTTGTGCCTTTAACTCTTTTAATTCTGCAGGAGCCATTCTGTAAGGAGGAATAGATATAGGTTTAGTATCCGGCAGCACATTAATAGCAAAATCAATCTCCCACTTTGGTGGAAGGCCTGGAAGTTCATCTGGAAATACATCTGGAAATTCATTTACTACCGAGACGAATTGAAAAGTCGGCGGCTTTGCTTCGGTGTCATGAACTCGGACTAAATGATAAATATCGCCTTTAGCGATCATCTTCCTCGCCTTGAGGTAGGAAATAAACCTACCTCCAGGAGATGCTGTGTTACCTTTCCATTCAAGCACTGGTTCTCCTGGAAATTGGAATCGAACCATCTTTGTTCTGCAATACACATTAGCATAACAAGAGGCCAATCAATCCATGCCCATAATCATTTTCATCATCATTATCATAGAACATATCTCATCTCTAGCTCATAAGAAGCCCTTAGGAACATCTAACCTTCATCTTTTAGGATGTAAGAAGATTATGGGAATATAGGAAGGGAATCACAAATTAAGAGTCATGCCTTTGAAAGGAAGGGACTAGCCTTACATACTTTTACGTCGCTCTAGCTTTACCGACAAAGCGCTCCCCTCCAATATTCACAATTCTACATTCAAGAGAATTCATGCTAAGGTTAGATAACCGGAAACATGCTTTAGATTTCAATTAACCATCTAAGAGCTAATGAAAATTAGGCAGCATCTCCTTTGTTTCAATGGCTTCCTCTACATAATAAACAACTCCCAAACATCAATAACAACACCCACAATATCTTAATCAATAACTTCATCAAACTAGACATTATTCAATTCTCAACATTCCCTATCAAAATCATTCATAACCCTAACTATGGCACAATACCGTATCCATTCTCATACAATGCTTCTACAACATCTTTAATACCATTCATAGCAAGATTATACTCATTACGTATCAAGAACTATGATTCAAGTCAAGTTACTATTCAAGAATACCCATATTTCCATGTTTGAACTCCATACTCTACTTTCTTCCATAATCCAAGTCTTTCAACCACTCAATATTCTTAATGACATGGAATGAACATAAAACTCACCTTTTATTATGTAGGAATGAGCTTTGGATGGCAATACTTCACTAAGAGAGAAACCTAACTTCAATTCCAAAGAGATTTTCGGCTTGTGTCAACCCTATGGTACTTGATCTTTGATTTTTCCTTGGGTATGTTTTGATATGGTTTGGAGAAGATTCTAGAGGTTTTGAGAGAGTTGGAGAAGGTGAGAAATGAAAGAAATGAATTTAGGGTCCTCCTTATATAAAATTTAAAAGCTGCCCGTCGGGTGTTATACGGACACTTATACGGTTCGTATAAGTGACCGTATAATACTTCTAGTAGAGGAGACTTCCTTGGACAGGTTATACGGGCCGTATAAGTGGCCGTATAACTCACATTTTTCCAAAGTCGATCCCGATGTTTCGTTTGACCTTAAATCCTTATGGGACCTTCTTAACACTTGTTTAACACTTCATTAACAATCTAAGGATCATTATAACTCTTCCTCAAGACATTATTAAATCAACATTAGCTCGGTTCTTTCCAAAACCTTTCCAAGCACGACTTATGCTTCGCCCTCCTCAGTGAACTTTCCTCTCTTGCCTCAAATGTCTTTGGAATCTTAATTAGAATCGTCAAGTACCCCTCTTTACTTTTAGGGGCATCATATATATCTCACCCAGCGTTAGTCTATTTACCGCACAACGACTTGAAATTTTTTGAGGTGTAACAGGCATTTTTGCCCATTCCCGTGCATTGATTAGCTCATTTTTTACCCGACAGGATCATTGACATGCTTCTCGAGGTGTCTAGACCGGATTCGATCAACTTTGGTGAAAATTGGGCTTAAAGCGAAAAAGGGTTGACTCAAATTTGACTTTTGGGTAAACGGACCTTAGTCGAAAATTCGTTAATTCCGAGAGGTCTGAATGGTCATTTAGCACTTATATGCATATTTGATTTGGTTCCCAATGCACTCAGGTGCATTTTGGGACTTGGGTTGGGAAATTAGAATTAAGGCATCGGGGATTAACTTGGTAAACAAGACCTCCGATGGCAATTCCAAGGCCACTAGTGCGTTCGCAACGTAATTTGGTGTGGATTTGTGTGTTTGGTTTGTGGGCAGATGGCCTCGGGAATAACCCGGGATTTCGATTGAAGACTTAGAAAAATTCAGATATTCTAGTATATGGTGCCCGCAATGGTGGCACCGCTGTTGCGGTTTGTTAGCCGCTGGGGCGGCCAGGTATATTGTTGGCCATACGGCTGTGGCGGTCTCCCAGCCGCCGTAGCAGCGTCGCTGTAGCGGGATCCCTACTGTTGTGGCGGTGACAGGCAGTTATTTTCATTAAGTGTAATTTAAATAAGCCTTAGACCCTCATTATTTCCCATTTGGGAATTAGAGCCCTAGTGAACAGTTCTTGGAGATACTTTGGAGAAATTCTTGGAGGTAAACCTTGCCTAATCATTTACTCTTCCTTAATCACAATCATCATAGATTCCCCTCTTCCATTTAACAATCCCTTAGAGATGGAATTTGAAGGAGGGTTTTGATGAACTTTCCCTTAGTGTCACGCCCCGAAACCTACCCTAGATGTGACCGGCATCCGACGTCATGCACAATATCGAAAGAACCTAAACGACACAATAATAACACTTGAACCCGCTAGGTTCAACATTCTCCTCCAACAGTTTATAAAATAAAGGTAAACAAATCATAAGTATATGGATTAAATCAGCGGAAGTCTTTATAATTTAAACAATTCAACAAAAACATGATAGTGTGCCCGAAAGAGTTAAACAACAACTCTTCTTCTACCCACATTCGAATGTATACTAAGGAGCTTCTAAGAATAAGGAATAATGTCTAACCCATCGGGACGCAGCCCGGAAACTAATATAATTAAATGGAATTAAATAAATAGAGTGTCCCACGAATGAATGTGTGGGCTCACCAAATCAGGAGCAACCGCAAGTCCTTCCTAAACGCCCAGATTATCAAGAACATGCTCTTCACCGTTACCTAACATACCATCAAAAACAACAATGGTATGCCTGAGTACTTCGTACTCAGTGAGTGCCTCGGGGACAACAAGTAATATGAAAATGAAGTACAATAATACATAAAGAAATCAGTCCTGAAAATCATGTGAAACCAATGTAAGAACAGTTATTCAGTTTGTGTATCTCAATATGAATTATCAAAACCGATTATAAGGCCTCTTGTCAAGACACAACTTCAAATATGCCTTTCAATTTATCATAATTAACAACAACAATTCCATGAGAAAATAAGAATATCACACATGCCAATACAGGCCTAAGAATCAAGCACATCGAAGGGGTGACCGTAGAGGTTCCCTTATCACAGCGCACCACACCGGAATATAAAATTCACCGGTGGCCATCCTTCCTCCCGAATAGCTAGGCATAATCACACCCCAGGTAGCGAACTCGGAAGTGGCCACTCTTCCTCCCGAATGGCTAGGCATTATCACATTAGGATCCATAGTGGCTACCCTTCCTCCCGAGTAGCTAAGCAAAACACAACAACCAGTTTTCATAGCATAGAAGCCAATTCATAATTCATTTGTAATGTAGTCACATCATCAATTGTCATTGAGGTTCGTTATGCCATATTGAAAGAATAAGTCATTTCAATCAATGTTTTGAAAACGTTTGACTTCTTTATGAAAGATTTTCATGTCCTAATTCGTCAATGAGAATATCATTACCAACCCTTAACCATCATTATTAAGCATCTCTTATAGAGGAAAACGTTCATAATATCATATACATATATAGGGTTTGTTACAATCTAGGTTTAATGTGGGTTTGTCCCCTCACACACATTAACCACCATTTAGACATGAATTAGAGTTCAAGAAACATAAAAAGATTACTTTTCTTTTCATTCATTAAAGAACCTTGAATGAAATTTATACTTCCAACAATAGTTTCAAAAAGTGATTTTCATCCAAAATAAGTTTTCAAAAGAGATACATACCTTAAATCCCTCTAAAAGCTAGCAAAATGGAATTCCCAAGGTTTAACAATCAATCTACAATGGATTTAGATAAGAAAGATTAAAGCTTTAATCTAATTCTACTCATATACCCCCTTTATAGAAAAACTAGGGTTTTCATGTCTAGAACGTGTTCTTGAACCCTTCCATGAATCACTAGAGGATTCTAATCTTGTAGAACTTTCTACTCTAACCCAAACTTAACAATAAACTTAGAAAACTTAGAAGTCTTACCTTTTAGACGAATCTCACACACCTCTCTTCTTGAATTTTCAAGAACCTAGGGTTTGGAGAGATGATTTATGATCAAGAAGAGATGAACTTTGGTGTATGACTGATGGAGATTGAGTATAGACTCACCTTAGGGTTAGAGAGACTTCTTTAGTGTTCTTTTCCTCAGAAAAATAGGTTTAAAACGAAGTGAGAATGAATATAACGAAGTTAGGCTTTTAAAACATCGTTTTCGGTGTGCGGTCATGTAGCTGGTAGCCCACTTCATGCAGCTGATCTCGCAGCGAAGGCAGTAACACTGCCTCTGGTGCGCGATCGCGCACCTGAAGGGCACTTCGCGCAGACTGCACAGCGTCTAGTAAAATGGGCATAACTTCTAGCACAGAGCTCCATTTGAGCTCCATAATATATGGTTGGAAAGACAATTCAAAAACCTACAACTTTTATGTTTTGAGTTTTCTCAAATTCCTAATGCAAGTATCCGAAAACTGGACATAAGTACAGATTATCTCAAACTTAGACGAATTTAGAAGGCCTTAAAAACTTCACTTTTTGGTTTGACTTCAAAACGACCGTTTATCACCCAAATTCATCTCGAATGGATTCATATGGTGACAATATCAACTTAATACTGGTTTTCATACATTCCCACCTAACTCGAATTTACGGGATGTTACACTTAGGCTCATGTATGAGGAAATTGATAATGTTTATGTTAGATTTTGACTAATGTAAGCCTATAATCACATATCTTCCACTTTTAGCATTGAATTTCGGAATCAAAGACTTAGGGTTTATACCCAATTTGGGGGTTTTGCTTGAAATCAGAAATTAGGCTAATCTTTGAGCTAAATCAACAATTAGTGGTTGGGTTATGATTACCTAGTACTTAATTTGATATTTTGCCCCTGAATTTCCCGTTTTACCCTTGTGGGCCCGTTTTCCCAATTTCTAGGGTTAAAATTGACCGAATTGAAATCATAGCAATATTAGTATCATTCTTTATGATTTCTAATATAGAATTCTATTATGCTTAGACTACTTTGGTTCTGAGCTTCAACGGAAGGACAAGGCAATGGAGTGAGTTATTGGTGTTGCGATTCGGCCATCCAGGTAGGTTAGGGCTTACCTTTGGTGAGACTTCGTATAGTGAATCACATATTTAGATCATAATGTTGAAAACAGCATGTGAACCTCCGGGTATGAATTCGGGATGGATATTGCCTTTGGTGGGCCCTGATGTGTGTTGGGCCTAGCCACCCCATTATGTGTGCTTTGATTGTTCTATTGTGCTGGCTTGATGCCATGTGAGTTAGTAGATATTAAATTCTGTTATGTCGTCTTGATTTGGATAGAATTGACATACCCATTGTTGGTATTTGTACTTGGATATATTATTGGCATACTCGCTATTGGTACTCGAGTTATTGATATATGTTGGCATACCAACTGTTGGTATTGCGATATGATACGTTGTTGGTGTACCCCATTATGGGACTCGTGATATTGAACTTGATCGATTTATATATACACTGCACGCATTCTCTAATATTCATGATGCATGGCTGATACCCGGTGATGATCTGATATCATTGATTGTATGAAACTGATATTTGATAAACTCTTTTACTTGAGTGATTGTGAGAAGGCCGATGTTCGAGGTTCAATTTCGGAATCGTTGATTGATGTTCGAGGTTCAATTTCGGAATCGTTGATTGTGTGAAACTGATATTTGACAGACTCTTTTACTTGAGTGACTATGAGATGGCCGGTGTCCGATGATCTATTCCGGCATCGTTGTTGCATGGCCAATTCCGATGATATCACGGAATCATTGTTAGTGCATGGACTCCGCGAATCCCCCAGGGTGGTGCCAGTGAGACTCCCCCCGTGGGCAAAGATTTGGGGTCCCGTCTGTCTGTCGAGAAAAGATCCGGGATGGGTGGCACTTAGAATTCACGAGTCACGCTGGGTTGTGCTACCGAGACGTCGATATATCCGTCCAGAGTACATGTGTACACCTCATTTGCATGGCATTGCATTCATACCATTATTGCACTGCATTGCATTATGACTTGATTGAGATGTTTGATGTTTGGACTGTGATGATTGGATTGGATCGAATATATATTCAAACTTGACATATTCGGGTTTAGATGTTTTACGTAGGCGATGATGGGATACTCGGTTACGATTATATTATTTCATGCTTGGTTGGTTTACACCTTATTAGCTTTATTATCTGAATTGTGTTAACTATGCTTAGTCGGTCGATGTTGCCTACTAGTACTGTGTTTGTACTGACCTGCACTTGCTGCATTCTTTTATGAATGCAGAGTACCAGGTTGGATCCACTTTTGTGACCCGTGGCTGATCGATACTTCAACTTTCTCTCGAGTTTCCAGGGTGAGCATGGCGTCCGCTGACCTTGACGACTTTCCTATCATATGTCTTATTTTTACTTCAGAGACATAGACATTCATGTATTAGTATTCCAGATTGTATTATTTTCCTTAGAAGCTCTTGTATTATTCAGACTAGACCCTGGGGGTGTTTATTGTCTTCCCCACTTTCTACTACTTATATATAGATATATCGCGAAACTTACGTATTTGTTCTATTTCGCTGTTTTAAATTCATTCTTCGTGTATTTATTCATTGTTGGGTTGAGGGTTCACTTACCGAGATGGGAAGGCAAGTGCCTGCACGGCCTAAGCAAAATGGGTCGTGACACTTATGCACCTATAGAGATAAATACACTTTTGAAGGGCAAAAATTAAAGAGAAGTCCATCTGAAGGGGAAAAAATTAAAGACCAGCCCATTTGAAGAACAAAACGCGCAATTACTTGTATTTTTTAGTCTGGAAAAAGAAGTCCAATCTGACAGGTCTAAAATTGCAAAATCAAACCAATTAAACCCGAACTTGAGAAAGACCAACCTGAACCAAAATTACTGTGGTTCACTCTCGGTTAGTAAAAATGGACAAACTGAAAACCGAAAAATTAAACTGAACTTTTAATATTAGATGTCATTGGCCCGTGCCAAAATTTTGTGTTGTCTATTACCTTCAATTAAAAAAGAATATGTCTTTAACTCTATCACATTCATTCAGAAACAAGTCAACAACATTAATTTAAAGGTATTTGGTTAAGTTATTCTATAGCTTTCTAATAAATGCAAATTATCTTGGAAAGACAATTTTTAGAAATCGTATATACTGCATCAGTTAATAAGTACTATTTTTATGTGTAAAATCCCATTTTGGGACTGAATGGACCATACTAAGTACTTCATCCAAAAAAGATTATCTTCCTTTCCTTTTTAATCTGTCCTAAAATGATTGGCACCTTTCTACATTTAGAAACAATTTAACTTTATGAGATGATTTATGGCCACACAAATATCTAATGCTTGTTTTGGACCACACATTTCAAAAGTCTTCCTTTATTTCTTAAAATTTGTGCCAAGTCAAACTAAGACAATCTTTTTGGGACGGAAGGCGTAGTTTTTTTTTTTTAAAGGTTTTGTTTACTAAATAATTAAAAAAATAGAATAAAGTGATTTTTATAGAATAATAATTGATTCTCATCTTCATCAGAAATGTCACATTAGTTGTATCTAGTGAGTATTAGTTTTAAATTAAATGATTAATTCATCTTCAAGAATGCTAAGCATATTACCTTTCAAATACTATCACAATTTTCTTCATGAGCGGAGCATAGGGGGTTTAATTTGAATCCACGTTCGCTAGAAATTATATTGTATACTCAAGGTTAAAAATATTTGTCGTAAATATATATAGTAGTTGTCGAATCTCTTTGACATCTTCGTATATTGACTTTGAATCCGCTTAGTGAAATCTTGATTCCACTGCTCATTTTTATCCAAACAAATTTGTATGGAAATCCACACAAAATAATACGACTTGAGATTTAAAAAAAAATGTAATTACTTTGTTGATTTTAGTAGAATTTATTGGGCTATTTTTAGTTAAGAAAATGGTAAATTGAGAATAAACTTATCGTAAATCACAGGGAAGGTCAGCGAAACGGAGCCAACCCTCAAGGGAGGTTCCCAAAATTATCCCAAAAAAAAAAAAAAAAAAAAAAAAAAAAAAAAACTATCACTGTGTACAAGTAACTAAACAATTATGGACAAGTGAGGGATGGCTCAGTGGTAAAGCACCTCCACCCACGACCGGTAGGTCCTGGGTTCGAGTCACACTGGAGGGGAAGTGTGGAAACACTATAAATCCTCCTAAATGGGTGGGGAAAAAAAAAAAAAAAAAAAAACTAAACAATTATGTAACGAAGAATTTGCAATAGGATTAATATAATTGTTCCGCACAATCCTTAAACTAATTTTGATTTTTTCAGACACCGATCTTTCAAAACAATAATTGAAATCTATACTGGTAATTATTAGTGTTTTTTTTTTTTTTCTTGTAAATGAGTTTCTTGTAATTTGGTTTGGTTGGATTGGATTTCCATCTCAATGTTACTTAAGTCTTCCTTGTAAAATTAGGAACAATTTTTTTTTTCTGGTTGAAATTTAAATTACTTAGGAGGAAAACAAAAATTAAAGATATAGGAGTTCCTATTTAGTTATTTTTATTTGTTTTACTACTATAATAGCTATCAAACATAAAAGGCACTGTCAGTAAAATAGCCATGTGGGTATTAGCAAATTGAAAAGGCTGCAAGGTGTCAACAGAATGGGACCCACATGAAGGAAAGTAATTGGCATCTGGGTCTTTTGTCCAATTGAGGAAAACGTACACCTACAAAGCATTTTAGTACAACAGCTTTCCAACACAATAATAATAGAAACTGCCAAAATGTTAGCTTTGAAATTACCTTTTTGCCTTTGGTCGTCCCATTCTTCATCTTTCTATATAATAAAAATATAGTAATAATACTAGCAATATATGCCCATGCACCGAACATGTTTATTCACTTTAATTAACTAATCTTTAAGGTTTGTATTTTGAAAATAACTTTTAAAAACATTCTAATTGTTATTATATATAGCAACATATGCAAAATGTATTTTATGTACCATCACTTTAGTTATAATTAGAAAATAGAGTTCAAAAATTAAAAACATATGATGAATTAAGTCTTTGAAATGGAAAGAGTCGGACTTTTTTTTCTTATTGTCATGACAATGAAAGTTGTTCATCGATGTAAAAAAGAAAATTTGTAAGAACATGAGGAAAATTTAATATTTTGATTCTAGATTTTTTCTTTTAAATTCTTTAATCTCTTATATGTATACCGACAGGTTGATATCTATTTCAATTAACTAATTGTTCAGATCCAAACATAAGAACAAATTGTTGTATATATTGGATTTTTTAAAAGCAAAACTAATAAAATATTTTTATTAAATTAATTAAAAAATATATTATAATTTTTTATATTAACAATTATAGATAAAAAGAAATCAAAATTAGAAAGCTATATGTTATATCGTAAATCATAAAATTTTAATTTGAAATAAAAATATAAAGTAATACATTTTATAAAGGTGAAGAAACAATAATCAGAGAATGCAAAGGAGAGTAAAATAAGTAAAGTATTGACAAAGAAGAAAAACGGGAATCAAAGTCACTCCCTCCCTTCACGTTTTTCTTGCCTGCATTAACATATCAGGAGAAAGAAATTTTTCTTCTTCTTATTTGACCCTTCACATTAATTACTCATTTTCAAATCATTTTCTAAGGCCATTGAGACTATACACCAATGTAGCGGTTCGATATTTTTTTCGATTCGCATTTGTACTTGCCCCATTTAAAAGGAAAGTGTCCGGGAAAAGTACGGTTGTCAATCGTACCGAGAAAAAAAAATATACCTCTACGTAATGGTACTCTAAATGGATATTGTTTTAGATTCGCCACCTAATTTTTAGGAAATTAGGAAAACCAATTCGAAAAGAGTTCAATTAAAACAGTTAAATTTTAAAAGAAACCTAATCTAACCAAAGTATGGGTAAGGGTTCTGGTGACCCCCCGGGAAAGGTGTTAGGCACCCCGGTATTAAAGATTCATAAAATACGGTTGACCTACGAGTTCTAATAGTATTTTTTTTTTTTTTTTATAAACTGTTTAATATATAGGGGTAGGGGAAGGAGAAATAGGGAAGGGGATTACAACATGGGAATTCGAACTCTCACCAACAAGGTGAAAGTTAGGTAGTCAACCAACTAAGCTACTAGATCTCTACGGGTTCTAATAGTATGCCTTTGTAGATATGAGTTATTTACAGTGAAAAAATTGTTTTAGCTTATATTCCCGCAGCGAAAGAGCTTAGTCATTCATACAAAATATGTTATATTTCAAGAAACGAAAGTGGTAAAATTCTGCCCAAAATTAGGTGTTTGGGTGTCGCACTAGAATACTTAGGCTAATACCCAAAAGCTCTTAAACTAAGTAGGTGTCACGACCCAATCGGAGGGCCGCGACGGGCACCCGGTGCTAACCCACCCGGCCACCTCTTAACATACTTTCACATTACATCTAGGTGAGTCACATAGCTAAATCATACTTTTCATTCATCATCATACTAATCCTATTAGGTGACAATTCATTTATATCATCAATAGCAACTATGCCCATATAAATGTACATAAGCCGACGAGGCTAACAAAATAATATCCGAAATATAAGACGACAAGGTCAAACACATCTAACCATATACACATGTCTACGAGCCTCTAAGAAGAATACGTCATAGCATATAGGTGGGACAGGACCCCGCCGTGCCCATAAATATATACACAAAAGAATCTATACCAAAGGCTGCAGCTCTAAATGAAATGGAGCCCCGCTATGTAGACCCTGAATAATGAAGCTATGGATCAAGTTTGTCTCCCTGGCCACCTGCGGGCATGACGCAGCGTCCACAAACAAAAGGACATCGACGAAGAATGTACGAGTATGTAAAGCATGATCAACATCAATATGAAAGCATAATAGACAACATATGAAATAGCATAGGATGGGAGATAACAAAGATCATCGTCATAACACTTACTTGCTTTTCATAGGGACATTCCATTTCTATTGCGTATCCGTGTACATACATCCATACTCATTTACCTTTCGTATTCATTTTCGCAATCGTATTCATATTTCCATTCATACTCGTATTCATATCATTTACATTGCATATGCATGGCCTTTACATAGAATTTACATATACTTAGCATATTCGTACTCATATTGATGTCATATACATAGCATTGATATAGCATACCCGACCACGAAGGTTCGGTGTTCCACATACCTGGCTCTACCAAGGCTCAGGGTTATCCGTACCCAATTGCAGTGGTGTGCGCGCTTTACATATACACATATTTACTATATTCTACCCGGCCATATAAGCTCGGGGTTTCATAATAGCCATACATAGGCACATATACATATAAGCTCATAAGCATCCTTAGCATCATCACTATCATCATTCATTACATCTATCCACAGAGGATTACTCGTCATATAAGGAACTTAGTACAATCGTATCGTATCGAGAATCATAAGCTTAGTAGCTTTTAGAGATAGGATCATTGGAGGATATCGTAGGCTCATAGAAGAATAGGTGTTTGGCCAAAGAACCATGCCTCATGAAAGAAAGGTTAGCCTTACATACCTTTCCGTTCAACTATTCTATCACTTGCACGTTCTGCTTCAATGCTCACGTTTCTACCTTCATTAGAGTACATACTAACGTTAAGAAATCGATGACTTAGCATACATGACTAAAGCTCGAGAAAATTGGACACAGATCTCCTTTATTTATACGACTTCCTCCATATCATATATCAACTCCTAAACATCTATAATAACGTTCACAACATCATAAGCAACAATCTTCACACACCTATATTATCCATATTTCCCGATTCACTTCAAATCATCCATAACCATAGACATATCACACTATTACGTTCATTTGTATACAATGTCGATTCCATGTTCTCAATATCATTTATAACATGATTATAATCATAATGTATCAAGAATCATAACTCAATCCAAACATCTATTTAAAAGTGACACTATTCCCACATTCATGACCCATTTCTATATCCTTTTTGCAATCCAAGTGTTTCAACTTTCAAATACCTTAAACAACATGGAAATGTCATAAAACTTACCTTAGATGGTGTAGGAATGAACCTTGGGTGCAAACACCTCACTTGAGCAAAACCCTAGTTTCACCTTCACTTGGATTTCTTGGAATCTTCTAACCCTTGAAGCTTTCTAACACATAAACACTTAATTCTAGCCTTTTGATCTTTGTGTTCTTTTGTACTTGAGTGAAATGTTCTTAGAGAAGGGTTTTGAGCTCTCAATACTGTCACGACCCGAACTACGGGCCATGACGGGTACCCGAGGCTGACCACCGAGCACCCCTCATTCTATGTCTTATCCTGCCTTCATTCACATATCATATCATTTGTAATCATAAAAATGATTTTGATTTAAAACATACTTACTTGTATAAACATAACAATCCCAAACCTGCACATAGCCCAATAAAAAAACACGTCCCATGCCTTAATAGGACATGTATCGGGACACATAAAATATGCGACTCAGTAACATAAGATCACTTACCATTAAAGGATATAATTAATAGAGCTTGTCTCATAAGTTGTGCCCGCACACTCGGTCTAGAATTTCAATATATATATACATGCACATATTATTATATATCACACACCTCCAATCAGCTTACTTGTAAATCACGATTCTAGCTATTACTAGGTCATCAACAATTATAGTCATCTTAGTTTATCAAGTTAGCTCATCTCCACACAATCATCATATCGAGAGTAATATGTGACAAAGATAAGGCTTGAACCGATCGGCACATACATATCATGAGATATTAATGAAAATATACCTGGGTCAATATCAGAGGGATACTCACGATCCTGTCGCCCAGCAAATGCATAAGTAAGTCGCTGGGATCCACTCGGACTGGGCATTTCTCTTTGATCTCTATCGCTGCCTTCTAACATCTGTAACCTTTGCCTTGGAGGCCGTACTAATGATGAAGAGCCAACTACCACTCCCGTAGACCGAACCTTATCTTTACCACGTAGCGATGGACAATCGCGCCTAAAATGGCCTGACCGAGCACAAGCATAACAAACATCTGAACCCGAGCGGCACGGTCCAGAATGTAACTTCCTGCATTGACTACATCGTGGCACAGGTGGTCTCATTTGGCTTGAATTATCCCTATTCCGAGAACTGGGAACTTTGAGGGGAACTTTGAGACTCTGGGACGGCCAAAAATTAGTAGATTCGTCACACCTGGGTCCAGGAAACTGCGGAGGAGCGCTAGTTATTGAGCGAACTGAGGGCCTGGAGAATTGTTGTCTCGGAGCGCCCCTAAACTCATGATCAAACTCTGAAGAATTAACTCTCTTCCTCCGACCCCTGTTACCGTGGCCCATATCCCCGCCGCCGAGCTTGGGCGGCTACTAACTGAGCCAGTAAAAGAATAGCCCGTCTCATCTCTTGGCCCGAGGTGTCCGGGAGAGGGGACCGGGGGCGGGGAGCTAAAATCGAGCTTCCCTCTGATCTTTTAAAGTGGGCATAGTACGCGGAATCCGAGATAGGGCCTTGTTTTGGGGTCCACTCTCCCCTACATCCGTAGATGGCCCTTGTTCCAGCCCTTCTGCAATCACTGCTTTGCCCTTCTAGGCGATAGTAGCTTTTTCTTTCATCGACTTTACTGAAATTATAAGCGCACCATTAGAGAGGGGAAAACCTTATAACATGGCTCTATCGCACGATCTCCTAAGAAGAAAGATGGTCATTTTTCCTAAAATGCCTCGTAGCCTCTTGTTTATTAGCGTGGCGCGCAACACACCATAAACAAGACTACTAGACACAGCTCGTAGACACTTCCTAGGACTGAACTGCTCTGATACCACTTTTGTCACGACCCGAACCACGGGCCATGACGGGTATCCGAGGCTAACCACCGAACACCGCTCATGCTGCTACTTATCTAATCCCATTCATTCTACATGCTCATAATCAAGGAAAACTATTAACATTTGAAACATTTTTACTTTTATAAACATAAGCCCTTTGGCTATCAAAATAATATATATATATATATATATATATATATATATACATATACATGAAGACTATGGGACCATACTACCCACACTGCGTATCTACAAGCCTCTACTGGAGTACTAGACACCTGGACGGGACAGGACCCCGTCGTGCCCAAAATATATATATATATACAAAAGACCGCCTCAAAAATAGCACCTCCTAATAAGGGAGGGCTCCGTATATTCGCCGATAGCTCTTATGGATGCAACGTCTCGTCTCACTGGTGGCACGAACACAAATACCCAAAGAAAAGTGACGGACGTCGCACGAATATTGTACCGAGTATGTAAGGCATAAACAATAATAAGTCATCAATGAAATAAGGGAGACATCAAATGAGGAGCAACTCCGTACCGACTTTATCATAAGAAATAGTGCGTATGCCTTTACTCTCATAAACATCATCATGTCATGTATGCATAAGTGCATAAGTCGCCCGACCATATAGGTGCGTGATAATCAATAATATTAGCCCGCGTCCGTGCCTCCCGCGTCCGGGTATCATCTCGCCGTCCACTGGTGGCGCCGCCCATGCCATTTGGCCATGGTGATAGTCGCCCGGCCGTATAGGCGCGGTGTGATATCATCATATGCTCATTACAACACATATTGGGACTCATAGGCATCTATAGCCATGTCAGGGTGACGTAAGGTCGTGGAACCCCGATCACATTATGGAGTAATCAGATCATCGTATCTCACCTTGAAGGGACTAACATTTTAAGGTGAGTGTACCTAAGAAGAAGCATCAATAGAATCATACTTAGAGTCGGCCGACTTCGTGGCGTCATTCCTCACTCTAGGACTCCTTAGATTTAACTCGTCATCGTCAATTATCGTGCCCAAGCCTTATCCCTCTTCTTTATCTTATACATGTGTAGCTCCCTATAGTCGTAGGCTCATCATCATTACTATCGTACCCATAATGTATATCTCTTATCTTTCTCTCGTAAGACTATTTATGAACGTAGGCTCTTAGTTCTTCGGAGTTTGGGAGATTCATGGAGACGGGGAAGATCAAGCCAAGAAGGAAAGAGGCCAACATTTTAAGATGGGTCTATCAACATTGAATAATAGCAAGGAGTCGTATGAAGATTAATAACTTTGTAGAAATCTTGCATCATAAGTTTTAGGGATCTCTAGGCTCGGCTCATCATCATATTCATATCATACTTCTTACTTCATCTCATGCGAGCTCTCTATAACATAGACTCCTCATTTCGATACATACATATGTGTAGAGAAATTATAGAGAGATAGGAGAATTCATACCATCGGGTCATGCCTTAGAAAGAAAGGTTGAGCCTTACATACCTTTGTCGTTTAATTACTCGATTGCTTGCTCGTCCTCTTTTAATGCATTCGTTAATACCTTCAACATTAGTTAGAAAATCATGAGAGCGTACTTACTAAAGCTATAGAAAATTGGACAGCATTTCCTTTGTTTATATTACTTTCCGCCATATTCCATATCAACCCTCAACATTCATAACAACGATCACAATATCCTAAACAACAAGCATCATCCATTCGCATTATCCACATTTAGAAATTTCACTCCAAATTCTTCATATTCATGACCAAAGTCCATTATCGCATTCTTTCACATTTAATACTCCTTATATGTTTTAACTATCATTCATAACGCATTTATAACCTTAACATATCCATTTTCATGATTCAATCCAACCACTATTCCAAAATGACATTATTCATCCCTTTGATGACCCATTTGCTATACACTTCTACAATTCATGTGTTCTAACTTATAAATACTTCAAATAGCATGAATAGGTCATGAAACTTACCTTAAGTAATGGAGGAACAAGCTTTGGATGATATTACACTTCTTGCACCAAAACCCTACTTCATCTCTCTTGGGTTTTCTTGATTTGTATGACTTTTAATGGGTTTCCTTCACTTGATTCACTTGATTTCTTGTTGTTGATCTTTGGTTTCTATTGATTTCTCATGGATGAAGTGTTTGGAACTCTCTGTGAGGTTTCTTGAATGGTGGAAGATGAAATAAAATGAAATGAGGGAGGTCCTTATATAAAATCAACTTCGATCCCGACACAATATACGGACCAACATACGGTCCGTATAATTTCTATCGACCGTATGTTGGACCGTATATTTGGTCCAATGAGATCATGACATTCTGGTCTGGATCTACGGCTGGACATACGGTCCTTAGATTTTGTACGGCCAGTATGTCTGGCCGTATGTTTGCCCAGTTTTCCGAAAGTTGTTCGTCGACTCGTTTGATCTCCGATTCTTATGGAACCTTCTTAACACTTGTTACTTACTTCAATACCATTCTAAGGGGCTTTATAACTCTTTCTTAGGGCATCATTCATACACCATTAGTTCAACACTCGAAATTCTTATTCGTTACTCGACATACGACTAGCTTCCCTTAACAACTTTCTTTCCTTAACTCGAATGTCTTTGGAAATCTTAATTAAGATCATCAAATACTAATTCTTACTTGTCCAAACCTCGTATACATCATACCCCTCGCTTGTCTATTCACTGTATACTAGTGGGAAATTTCCGAGGTGTAACAAATACTTGTAAAAGATGATAAATGAAGTAAAAGAACCCAAGGCATCTATTTATACAAAAACTAGAAATCAGCCCGTCGGGACTTCCACGGACACTTATACGGTCCATGGAACATTGCACGGCCTGTATAAGTGGTCGTGGCTCACCACTGGGCAAACACCATCTCTGCTGGGTGTTATACGGACCCTTATACGGACCGTATAATGTTATACGAACCGTACAAGTCGGTCGTATAACCCCTTTCCCCTGAAATGTTCTCCGTCGTTCGTTTGATCTCCAATCCTTATGGAACCTTCTTAACATTTGTTTAACACTTCATTAACAATCCAAGGGACGCTATAACTCTTATCCAAAACTTCATTAAGTCATCATTAATTTGTTACTCGTAAATTGTGCCCGACACACGACATATACCTTACTTTCGTTAACAACTTTCGTCTCCTACTTCAAATGTCTTTGAAATCTTATTTAGAATCATCAATTGCTATTTCTTACTTATCGAAACACCATATACTTCGTGCTCTTCGTTATCCTATTCACTATGCATCGACGGAAAATTTTCTGAGGTGTAACATTCTTCCTCCCTTAAGAACATTCGTCCTCGAATGTTAAGTTCTCGGTGATTCTATAAAAATTTTGCCAGAGTTTTCGCTATAATATGGCACTACCATCCTGTCACAACATCCCATAATAACAATGCCTCACAGGGCCACAACATAATAGCAATAGAATTCGTACACACACGACCCAATGTATAAAAAGGAAAACATACATACCTTATGATCTTGATGTCTCATCCGCCCTCTTCCGGGGGCTGAAATAAGTGTGGGTATTTGGATTTCATGATTTCTTCCGCTTCCCATGTCATCTCTTCTCGGTTATTATTTCTTCACAAAACCTTAACTGAGGCCACTTTTTTTGTTCCTAAGCCTCTGTACTTGCCTGTCTAATATGGCAATGGGTATCTCTTCATAAGTCAACTTTTCTGTCACTTGGACATCATTTACTGGAACGATCCTAGGATCTCCAACACATTTACGAAGCATCGAAACATGAAAAATTGGGTGAACTGACTCCAAATCAGGAGGTAGATCTAATTCGTAAGCCACTTTGCCTACTTTGCGCACAATTTCATAAGGCCTAATGTACCGGGGACTAAGCTTCCCCTTTTTACCAAATCTCATTACACCCTTCATTGGTGACACTTTCAAGAATACCCAATCTTTAACTTGGAACTCTAAGTCCCTTCGACAATTATCCGCATAAGACTTTTGACGACTTTGGGCTGCTAATAACCGATCTTGTATGAGCTTAACTTTCTCTATGGCTTGCTGGACCAAATTCGACCCTATCAGTTTAGTCTCTCCTACTTCAAACCACCCAATTGGGGATCTACACTTTCGCCCATATAAAGCCTCATACGGGGCCATTTGGATGCTAGAATGATAACTATTATTGTAAGCAAACTCAATGAGTGGTAAGTGATCATCCCAATTACCTTCAAAATCTAACATACATGCCCGTAACATATCCTCAAGAGTCTGAATGGTACGTTCAGCTTGTCCATCAGTCTGTGGATGAAATGCCGTGCTAAGGCTCACATGAGTCCCCAAACCCTCTTGGAAGGACTTCCAGAAATTAGTCGTAAACTGAGTTCCTCTGTCTGAGATAATAGATACTGGAACACCATGGAGCCGCACTATCTCTTTAACATAAAGCTTTGCATAATCTTCTACCACATACGTCGTTCTGACTGGCAAGAAATGAGCTGACTTCGTGAGTCTATCCACAATCACCCATATGGAATCATACTTACGTCAAGAACGGGGTAAGCCTGTAATAAAGTCCATGTTAATTACTTCCCACTTCCAAGTTGGGATTTCTATAGCTTGCAACAATCCGCCCCGCTTTTGGTGCTCGGTTTTTACTTGTTGACAATTGGGACATTGAGCTACAAATTCTGCTATATCTTTCTTAATCCCATTCCACCAATATATAGACTTAAGATCATGATACATTTTCGTTGTTCCGGGGTGGATATAATAACGGCAACAATGAGCTTCTCTCAATATTTGATGGCGTAGCCCTGCCACGTCAGGAACACATAATCTGCCTCTGCATCGGAGAACTCCGTCTTCTGCAATCTGAAATGATGACTCCTCCTTCTGAGGGAGTGTATCTCTATAATGCATTAGCATGGGATCTTCGTATTGTCGCTCTTTCACTTTCACTACTAGCGACGAAACTGCGAAATTCTGAATGGTAGTTCCCCTGCTACCTGAGTCCACTACTCGAACTCCTAGGCTAGATAACTGCTGGAGCTCACGAACCATTTCTCTTTCTCTGGTTGTACATCACACAAACTTCCCATAGATCTGCGGCTAAGAGCGTCGGCCACAACATTTGCCTTTAAAGGTGATATAGAATGTCAACATCATAATCTTTTAGCAATTCCAACCATCGTCGTTGCCGCAAATTCAACTCTTTTCGCTTGAAGATATACTTGAAGGCTCTTATGATCTGTGTAAATATCTACATGGACACCATATAAATAATGTCTCCACATCTTTAATGCATGAATCACCGCAGCCAATTCAAGATCATGGGTTGGATAATTCTTTTCATGTTTCCGTAATTGCCTTGAAGCATACGCAATCACCTTGCCATGTTGCATCAATACACATCCTAGCCCAATGCCTGAAGCATCACAATAAATAACAAAACCTTCCAATCCCTCTGGAAGTGTCAGGACTAGTGCAGAAGTCAATCTATCTTTTAGCTCTTGGAAACTACGTTCACAAGCATCCGTCCATTGAAACTTAGCTGATTTCTGGGTCAGCTTTGTGAATGATGATGAAATAGAAGAGAAACCTTCAACAAATCTCCGGTAATATCCTGCTAAGCCAGGAAGCTACGAACCTCCGTAGGAGTTGTGGGCCTTGGCCAAGTCTTCACGGCCTCAATCTTTTGGCTATCTACCCGAATACCATCGGCTGAAACAATGTGCCAAAAAATGTCACCGAGTTCAACCAAAACTCACACTTAGAAAATTTTGCAAACAACTCTCGAGTTTGAAGAACTCTAAGGATAGTACGCAAATAATCTGCATGTTCTGCCTCGGATCTAGAATACACCAAGATATCGTTGATGAATACAATCACAAACAAATCTAGGAAGGGCCTGAACACATCATTCATCAAATCCATAAACACTACCGGTGCATTAGTTAGCCCAAATGACATTACTCGGAACTCAAAATGGCCATATCTTGTTCTGAAGGCTGTCTTAGGGATATCTTTCTCCCTAACTATCACTTGATGATACCCGGATCTCAAATCTATCTTTGAAAATCATTTGGCACCTTGTAATTGATCAAACAAGTCATCGATCCTCGGAAGAGGATATTTATTCTTAATCGTCACCTTATTCAATTGCTAGTAGTCAATGTACATTCTCAAGGAGCCATCTTTCTTTCGGACAAACAATACGGGTGCTCCCCACGGGGATGAACTAGGCCTAATAAAGCCTTTCTTAAGCAAGTCTTTCAATTGCTCCTTCAACTCTTTCAATTCTGCGGGAGCCATTCTATAAGGAGGAATAGATATAGGCTTGGTGTCTGGCAACACATCAATAGCAAAATCAATCTCCCACTCGGGAGGAAAGCACAAGCTCTTCCGGGAACACATCCGGAAAATCGTTCACTACGGGAACTGACTAGAGAGTCGGCGGTTCAGTTTCTACATCTTGAACCCGAACTAGATGATAAATGCAACCTTTTGTGATCATTTTCCTTGCCTTTAGATATGAAATAAACCTACCCTTTGGTGACGCCGTATTTCCTTTCCATTCTAGAACTGGTTCTCCCGGAAATTGGAAACGAACCATTTTCATTCTACAATCAACATTGGCGTAGCAAGAAGCCAACCAATTCATGCCCATAATAACATCAAAATCCACCATTTTTAACTCATGCAAGTAAATTATAGTACGACAATCACAAATCACAATTACACAATTTCTATATACTCGGCCAGGGATTACCGATTCACCAACGGGTGTAGACACCTCAAAAGGTTTGATCGACTCCGATTTGACTCTAAACCGACCCGCAATATACGGAGTAACATATGACAATGTAGAGCCCGAATCTATCAAAGCATATACATCATGAGAAAATACCGACAATATACCTGTGACAACATCAGGAGAAGACTCAAGATCTTGGCGTCCAGCCAAAGCATAAATACGGTGCTGAGGACCGCTAGAACTGGGGACTCTCCCTCTACCTCTACCATGGCCGACTGGCGTATGTGAACCTGGCCCCATAGGGCATATAGATGATGAAGATCCGGCTATCGAACCTGAAGGCTGGGTCCTACCTCTACCACTAACTGAGGGGCAATCACGCATAATATGGCCTGGCCGACCACATGAATAGCAAACCTCTAAACCCAATCTGCACTGACCCTAATGTAACTTCCCACACTGGGAACATCGTGGTACAAGTGGCCTTGCCTGACCCGAATCACCTCTAAACTGAGATCCCGAAAAGCTCTGACTCGGCCCAGGATGAGTAGATCTATCAAATCTCTGGCCTGAAAATCAGGGAGGCGCACTAATTATAGAATGGCCTGAATGCCTTGAAAACTGCTGTCTGTGCCCACCTCTATACTCACTCATCGGACCCGAAGATCTAGCCCTCTTGTTATGCCCTCTATCATTAGCCCTCTTGTTATGCCCTCTATCATGCTCACGCTCACTTCTTTGTTGTTGTAGGCTTTCTTCTAAATTTTGAGCATGGGCTTGAATGCGTGAAATGTCCATATTGTCGAAGGGACGCGATCCAAACTTATCCATCAAATGTGGCCCTAGGCCTTTCACAAATCGGTGCACCCGGTCACCCATATCCGCTACCATGGCCGAAGCATACCTAGCCAAAGAATTGAAGCAGAGACTATACTCTAGAGCACTCATGCTTCCTTGCCTCAAATTCAAGAACTTGTCGGCTCTAGCTCGCTGAACTTCTGGAGGCAAATAATGTCAGAGAAATGCATCTACAAATTCTTGCCATACCGGAGGAGGTGCATTGGCTCCCCGTGAAGCCATCCAAATCATGTACCAATGAACCACAACATCTCTCAATCTATAGGATGCTAACTCCACCGATTCGGTGTCCGAAGCATGTATCAACCGAAGTGTCCTCAACATACCATCAATAAAATTCTGAGGGTCCTCATCCGGCTTTGATCCAAAGAATTCCGGAGGGTTCAAACTAATGAAGTCACGGGCCCTTGCACTAACAGCCCTATCACCTTGCCCTGTACTTTACCGCTGAGTCTGGGCAACAACCAATTGAGTAAGAAAATGAATGGCCTCTTTTACGCCGTGGCCTGAAGCATCCGGTGGAGAAGCCGGAGGTGCTGGAGCTGGGGCTGAGGCTCCCTCACGCTCCTCTAAAATAGGTACTGAACGGGAGGACTAGATTGAGCCGCACTGGGGACTCACTTTCTCTACTACGGTGGCGGTGCTCTTTCGGCCATTCTCGCTCCTCCGCCACCATCTTTCCCTTTTGGCCGTTGTAGCCTTTCTCTTTACAGGCATTTCTGAAATACATAACACACGGTTAAGGAACAAGAAGTTCTTATTTCATAGCTCTATCGCACGATTCTCATGAAGAAAGAAGGTCATTCGTTCCTAAAATGCCCGCGGCCTTCTTGTTTATAAGTGTGGCGCGCAACACACCCATAACCAAGACTCTACTGGACACGGCTCGTAGACACACCCTAGGACAGAACTCTGCTCGATACCACTTTTGTCACGACCCAACCGGAGGGCACGACGGCACCCGGTGCTAACCCACCCGGCCACCTCTTAACATACTTTCACATTATATCTAGATGAGCCACATAGCTAAATCATACTTTTCATTCATCATCATACTAATCCCATTGGGTGACAATTCATTTATATCATCAATAGCAACTATGCCCATATAAATGTACATAAGCCGACGAGGCTAACAAAATAATATCCGAAATATAGGCCGACAAGGCCAAACACATCTAACCATATACACATATTTACGAGCCTCTAAGAAAAATACGTCATATCATATAGGCGGGACAGGACCCCGCCGTGCCCATAAATATATACACAAAAGAATCTATACCAAAAGCTGCAGCTCCGAATGAAATGGAGCCCCGCTATATAGTCCCGAATAATGAAGCTATGGATCAAGTCGTCTCCCTAGCCACTTTGCGCGGTACGACGCGGCGTCCACAAACAAAAGGACGTTAGTACGAAGAATGTACTGAGTATGTAAAGCATGATCAACATCAATATGAAAGCATCATAGACAACATATGAAATAGCACAGGATCGCAGATAACAGTATCATCGTCATAACACTTACTTTCTTTTTATAGGGACATTCCATTTCTATTGCGTATCCGTGTACATACATCCATACTCATTTACCTTTCGTATTCATTTTCGCAATCGTATTCATATTTCCATTCATACTCATATTCATATCATTTACATTGCATATGCATGGCCTTTACATAGCATTTACATATACTTAGCATATTCGTACTCATATTGATGTCATATACATTGCATTGATATAGCATACCCGACCACGAAGGTTCGGTGTTTCACATACAGCCCTACCAAGGCTTCGCTTTCATACATACCGGCCCTACCAAGGCTCGGGGTTATCCGTACCCAACTCCAGTGGTGTGCGGGCATTACATATATATATATATATATATATATATATATATATATATATATATATATATATATATATATATATATACACATAGGCACATATATATAAGCTCATAAGCATCCATATAGCATCATCACTATCATCATCGTTCATTACATCTATCCACAGAGGATTACTCGTCATATAAGGAACTTAGTACAATCGTATCGTATCGAGAATCATAAGCTTAGTAGCTTTTAGAGATAGGATCATTGGAGGATATCGTAGGCTCATAGAAGAATAGGTGTTTGGCCAAAGAACCATGCCTCATGAAAGAAGGGTTAGCCTTACATACCTTTCCATTCAACTATTCTATCACTTGCACGTTCTTCTTCAATGCTCACGTTTCTACCTTCATTAGAGTACATACTAACGTTAAGAAATCGATGACTTAGCATACATGACTAAAGCTAGAGAAAATTGGAAAGTATCTCCTTTATTTATACAACTTCCTCCATATCATATATCAACTCCCAAACATCTATAATAACGTTCACAACATCATAAGCAACAATCTTCACACACCTATATTATCCATATTTCCCGATTCACTTCAAATCATCCATAGCCATAGACATATCACACTATTACGTTCATTTGTATACAATGTCGATTCCATGTTCTCAATATCATTTATAACATTACTATAATCATAATGTATCAAGAATCATAACTCAATCCAAACACCTATTCAAAAGTGACACTATTCCCACATTCATGACCCATTTCTATATCCTTTTTGCAATCCAAGTGTTTCAACTTTCAAATACCTTAAACAACATGGAAATGTCATAAAACGTACCTTAGATGGTGTAGGAATGAAACTTGGGTGCAAACACCTCACTTGAGCAAAACCCTAGTTTCACCTTCACTTGGATTTCTTGTAATCTTCTAACCCTTGGAAGCTTTCTAACACATAAACACTTAATTCCAGCCTTTTGATATTTGTGTTCTTTTGGAATTGAGTGAAATGTGCTTAGAGAAGGGTTTTGAGCTCTCAATACTTGTAAAAGATGATAAATGAAGTAAAACAACCCAAGGCATCTATTTATACAAAAACTAGAAATCAGCCCGTTGGGACTTCCACGAACACTTATACGGTCCGTGAAACATTGCACGGCCCGTATAAGTGGTCGTGGTTCACCACTGGGCAAACACCATCTCTGCTGGGTGTTATACGGACCCTTATACGAACCGTATAATGTTATACGGACCGTATAAGTCGGTCGTATAACCCCTTTCCCCTGAAATGATCTCCGTCGTTCGTTTGATCTCCAATCCTTATGGAACCTTCTTAACACTTGTTTAACACTTCATTAACAATCCAAGGGACGCTATAACTCTTCTCCAAAACTTCATTAAGTCATCATTAATTCGATACTCGTAAATCGTGCCCGACACACGACATATACCTTACTTTCCTTAACAACTTTCGTCTCCTACTTCAAATGTCTTTGAAATCTTATTTAGAATCATCAAATGCTATTTCTTACTTATCGAAACACCATATACTTCGTGTTCTTCGTTAGCCTATTCACTGTGCATCGACGGAAAATTTTCCGAGGTGTAATAGTAGGACTCTACATAAGTTCACCCTAAATAGTTTTAAAAAATATTTTTTAGTATGGAAAATAGTTTTTCGGAAATTAGTTTTAGGCATACTATTATAGTCCATATTCTAATCGTATTTTTTTATATATATTTCGCAGTCCTTTTGTCCAATATCAGTCCAAGGTCATTTTGTGTCCATTTTGTTCAAATTGTCCATAAGTATGGTCCCAATTATTTTTGTCTTGTAAGTCCATAAAATTTATCAAGTCATTTTTTGTCCAAAATCATGATTTGCATTCAAAGCAGGTCCATTTTTTATCTGCATGGTAGTCTTAGTCTCCAAAAATCATTTACATGTTTAGCATTTATCGAAAATTAATTTTTATAACTTAAAAACGGTTTTGGCAACTCTAGATTCCATGACCATTTTTTAAAGGTTCCAACAAACACATTTCATCAAGGAAAATTTACAGCCCATAACTACCTCTAAAACTTATTTAATAGTAATAGCTACCTTTTTTTTAATTATTTTTGGTAGCTTAATTATTTATCAAATTACCATCTATAACTTGTTTTTGTAACTGCAGTGTATTTTCCTAAAAATAAGGTACCTCTCTCCCACTTACCCACAATCTCTTCTTCTTCTTTTTTTCAAATATTTTTCTCTCACATCTTCAATTCACAACCGTATTTTACTCCCATTATTCTTCACCATAATTAGCACGATTTCTTATTCTTCCTTATCAGTTACCCAATCTCTACAGGTAACTAATTTTCGTTATGTTATTTGTTGTATTTCTCTTCAATTATTCATGAATTTTATCGTCTTTACCTTCACTTTTCATTCAATTTTTTTTTTATATATTTTCAGCCATTGTTAAAGTATCTTCAACAAGCTCTAACTCTTCATTTTAATGGCGGATATTGATACTCCAAGCAACAATACAACCGTGGCAACAAGAAAAGCAGTGGAGGATCTCCAGCCAACGGCCGTAGCTCAGCCATAACAATTCGTTTGCTAAATCTCTATGGATAGGCCGAAATAAGGGGAAAATCCTTCTTATGTTTACTAATCATGTGGTGTTGTTTATCTTATGAGTAATGAAGAATAGTATTGATTATAGCAATATGATATTGTAGCATCATCTAGGAGCAAGAGAATACGTTGTTGTTGTAGAAACACCATTGATGAGAGTTGTGGAGCTTCATGCCCACCAAGTGTTTGATAAAACGTTTCAAAGATATTTCAGGATATTTCAGCGTATTTCTGTGTATCAACAAATAGTATATCTAATTTTTCAGTATATTTCACTGTATTTAAATGTATTTGTCTTCTTTTTTTTTTTTTTTTTGTAGAGCCTATTTTTACTCCACTTTGTTTTCACGATTTTTGTATTTCGTTGTATTTCAATGTATTTCTGCATTTTATATTTCTAATTTATGAAGTAGTTTCTGATATATTTCATTGTATTCCATTGTATATACACATACCACAACTTTATGTTTCTTAAACAATCAACCATATTTCATTGTATTCCAGCGTATATTTTTCTATATTTGAAAGTTTTTAGATCTTTTGTGGTTTTTGAATTCAAGAAGTTTTGATTGTAATAAAAGTTGAGAGAGATTCGTGAGCTGTTATGGAATGCGTGAAATATAGTTGATTTAATTTAACTTACCATTTAAAAAGAAAAAGAAGAATTTGTTCCAAAAATATAGCCTATTTTTACTCAACTCGATTTTGTATTTTACTGTATTTTAGAAAATCTGTTCCATAAATAGCTCCTGATTTCACTGGAGCTTGTTTACTGTTCACCGTATTTCTCTATATTTCAAAAAAACAGAAATACACGCATTTTTAAAGAAAAGTAGCTACGCTTGGTATTTTTGCATTTTATAGCTATATCTAGTTAGAAGCCAATAAAAGGTAATTATTTATGTAAGTGTCACTTTCATCAATTTTCTAAGTAAACAATACAAGGGCCTACCATGCCCAACAGAAATAAATGCAATTTCAAACTTATCCACTCCAAATCTGCTCCAATTGCTCAGCCCGTCCATAATGAGGTTGACTCGATCTAAGTGAGTTGGTGGGCCTCGTTGGACCCACCAACGAATAGGGAGGTTTACAAATAAAGGGTGTAAATACATTAGTATCTAATCTTAAGGACATAAATTAAAATTATAAGGCTAAAATTTAAATTGCAACACAACTGGGCTAAGCCCATAACTAAATAAACGGAGAAGGGACAGACATGCGGAAAAAAACTGAACCTGTGTACAGGCCCAATTGGCCCAGCTCTTGAAATCATGCAGGAAATTTTCTAAGTGTTGGACCATGATATACATGGTATACTAGGTGATATACTCACATATACAAAGAGCAAAATCCCTTAAAGGGACATACCCCCTATATACACTTGATATACACTATATACTCCTCCTCATAATACCATATTTAACTACTTATGAAATACTCAATCTTCCCAGCAAATGCCAAAGGATTTTCAAACTTTATACTACTCAAGATTCAACTAACAATTAAGGCAAATACACAGTCAAGGTCACAATGTCAAGAACAAATTCAAGTAGGGGCATCAAGAGGCAGTCCAGCCAACACCAGAAAGGGGGAAACAAGCAATTTCAAACCAACATAAGTTACTCATGAACCAATTCCAAAACACTAATGCAATGAGTAATCTTTAAAGTCAAAACATGATCAGTTAGACTAGAGTAGGACAATATTAATCCAGTTTTTGACAGACTTTCTCTTCTCCACTTCTTCTCTAAAGAAAACTTGTAATCACATATTTTTACTAGTCTCACTTAGACAATTACCAAACCACAAGCAAGGTTTACAACCTGAATTCAATTATTAACACATCTTTCGAGAATTTAGGGATACCAGGGGTTCAACAATAGTGCACACAAAGTCTCTAGGCACAGATCAGGCCAAGCTAAACCAAACCAAAGTGACCAGTTTTGCAAGGCATACACAAATTTTGAAAAAAATGCAATCTTAATTATCAATTTGTTTCAACACTGTGTGTGTGTGGGGGGGGGGGGGGCAATGAAGGCCATTGTCAACTATACACAAAGTTTTAAAGCTTAGCCAAGTAAAACACCTACACAGATTCCAATTGATCTTAAGTATAAACCTAATGAAAGAAAAAATAATTCCAAATTGAGAACTTCATCTAGATGATCATGGAGAAGTATTCTTATAACACAACATCTTTCTCCAAAAAGAAGGGAACAGAATTAAAATATTTCCTATTAGTTTTTCTTAATTGGTCAAGTATATTAGTCTAAACAAGATTCAAAGAGGATTCTAGACAGTATCATTGAGGTTTAAAAGTGAGATCACACACTAGATGAAACTGAGAGGAGCAGTCATGCTAGACAATCAAGAGCAACTTCATTTTTTTCCAAAAAACATGCTTACAGTTTTCTTTTGCAAAACCTTGCAATCAATTCTCCAGAATAGCAATTAGTTTACATTCTTGACTTAGCATTTTTTCAATATGTAAGGAAAAATCTAAGTAGATGAAAAGTTGAACTTTCATAGAATTCCCTAAACACTATATGTTATACCAAGTGCATTTTTTTGTCCAGAATCAGTGTACTAATCAAGTCTTACTCAGTATTAAAGGAACTTCATCTGAATATAGGGTCCAAAACAGGCAATCAAATGAACCAAAGGACACACACTTTCACCAAAGGTTTAAAGTTCTACTTTTACCATTTTAGTAGCCTATTAACTGAGTAAGCTTAGTGATCAATGCTAGGCAAGACAAAATTAATAATTTCAACCTCAATAGCTCATTCAGGTTGCATTACAACACTTAGCAAGAATCATAAAGATTAGTCTTGACACAGGAATAAATTTCACTCAGTTTCAAATTTCAGACTTGAGAAAATAAGCAAAATTGCAAGTCACAACACAATCCCCAATCTTTAAGTCAAATAGGTTTGTTTCTTACAAGTTTAGTCTTGTTTAGCAAACACCAAACTCAGTTTTTCTTTAGAACAGCCAAATAGATTCAAGACAGTGCCAAGCTTCAAGATAGCACATAGCAACAATTTATCACTTCAGGGTCAAAAATAGGTTCCTTTTAATCCCTATATGACTTAGATGATTCAAAACAGGAATAAGTGTCAAACAATAGGGAACTTCTAATCTTTTGTTATTTCAACTCTTAAGACTTCAACTAGGCATACATAAGCATTTAAGAACTGATTAGGCTCCATTTTAACAAAAACAAGTCCCCATTTTGATTCCCATATTAACAATTTGTAATCTCAAGGTCCTACTAGTTATATACTAAATCATTTCAACACTATTACAATACTCAGTCAAGCTTGATAGGTCATAAAACTTATCCAGTTCCTATTTCAAAACAGTAATGACACTTGAACAATTTTCAGAATTTTAAATTATAAATCAGCTTCCAAACATGATTTAAGGCCATCTTCACAAAGAACTATAAATACATTAGTCATAAACCAAGTTGTAAAGGATTTAATACTAGTTTTATGTCATATTTTTAGCAATCTAGATAGTAGGGATGACATGACATGATCTTCAAACCCAAAGTAAACTCAAAGTGTCTAGTGTCATCGGGTGCAACTTTACCATAATCCCCTTTTAGATCTCTATATCTTAGAATAAGCTCATTCAAAGGTCATAAAGGTTCAGCTAATTACAAAAAATTGCCTGAGCAAACAAGCAGTCTTGTAGAAAACATTAAGAGGAGGCCTTAAACTGCTATTCTCACTTCCTTACTTTAGGACTTAAACAGACAGATTCAATCACAAATAAAAGATCAAAATAGAATCCAACTAAGATATAAAAGATAGTCAAGTCCTAACCAGCAAATCCACAAGAATAGGAGGGAATATAAGACTATCCCTAGGAATGAACATGAGTCAAGTAGGGTCAAAGCAAATCACAAGTGATGGAGAACTCACATGGAAACAATTACAAGTGTTAAAGAAGGTTCATGCCACTGTCCTAGGTCACAAAGTGATATACTCAAGAGTATTACAGTCAACAGGATAGAATATGCAAGTTGCAAGATCAGTCATAAGAAAATAAAAAAGGGAAGTTATGAAACTATCACTATGCTCAATATCCAGAATCCCATTTTTTGAGGTTAAAGTCTAGTGTTTATTAGTGTCAACATGGTTTGGCAAGCAAGAAGGATATTTAGAACTTATCTAGCCAAGGAAAACTCACAGAATATATCAGCAATGATTCAAATGAAGGATTGATACACACACAAAACCTAAGAGGCTCAAATCATTCTGGCGGACTAACTAGACAAGTCATAGACTTATCCAGTTCCTACTCTTAAACAAATTTTTCTTTAATCCATAGTTAACCATTCTAGTGTTCCTCAAACAAGTACACAAGATCATTTCCACCTTTCAGATGTGTAGCCAAGTTTAAAAATGGAAAATGCATATCAAATAAGACAAACAGTCATAAAGACAAGCACGAAGTCCCTTTCTTATGATCTTAGCATGTCACTTAAGTCAAGTAAAGGAGAATCAGGAATTGAGAAGTCATCCTTTACAGATTTGGAAAGAAAATAATCCCAAAGGAATGAAAAAAAGTTCTAGCACATATAATACCAAACAAGCAAAAGTTTAAATGTCTTTCAAGCTCAAATACACATGAATAAAGGTATAAGCATCATATTCTGAGGTTTTAAAGTTATTTTCTCCACTTAAATAATCCTAGAGGATCATTAAAATTAACACACAAGGCAGATTCAACAAAAACCAGAGATGTACATGAACAAAATATTTTTTCCAAGAGAGAATAAAGCCTTAAGTTCATTTTTTGAAGCCAGTTCTTATTTGATGATCACTTAACCATTTCAGAGATGTTCATATCACTTCAAGATACCATTTAGACTAGAACTTAACTACTAATTAATGAACACAAGAAACAGGCTTACTTTAAGACTCTAAGCAGTTTTTAGATAATAAACATATGGAAAACATATATAAAACAAACCAGGTGATCCACACTTTATTAAAGACCATCCAACAACTAGAAGGTGAACTAAATAACCATAACAGGACCAAGGGTACTCAGGAACTATAGAAATAGCAACCAAATGATCTCAAAAATGAAAAATACCCTTTCAGCCTTTTAAGACTAATAAATGAGGCAGTAAACAAGATCCAAAGCAAACACCTAACTCATTTTAACCTAGTAAACCTTAATACTCAATAGTTAATTACCAAAAATCTTTTCTTTTTTCTTTTTGAACTTCATTATATCCGCATTATATCATGACAACCTTGATGTTTTAATGAAACGGTAACTAAACAAGGCTTGTATCAAAATAGAGTTAAAACCACATATAAATAGATACAGTTACTAGGTTCTTCAAATGGAATCTTAAAGTAGCTTCGAAAATCACACATAGGTAGACAATACACCAAACAAGTTGAAACAGGAAATATAGAAAAGCTAGAATAGGATAATACCTTTTTATGGGGCAACCAAAAGATCAAAATAGAAGAGATTGGATCACAACTTCAGCACCAACACCCAAGGTTCTATAAAGTAGCCCTTGTTTTGAATTTCCTTATATATGGTAGTATATTTTGAATAGTATGTATATAAAGTATATATTAGTATTGTTCTTCTTTTGATTATAGTGATATATCAGCAGATTTTTTATTTGTATATAGCTAGTATACCTAGGAGTATATTAGGGATGAAAGATATATTTGATTCTTCACCATTTTAGGATTTTTTTTTTTTTTTTTTTTCCAAAAAGAAGAAGAAGAAGGGACCTCTCTCTAATGGCTATCTCTTTCTATTTATAGGAGTAGCCAAATAGGTTTTAGGGAAAATCATAGGAAAAAGCCATCTCAACGGATTTTCCCCCCTAATTCGAATTCGAAAAACAAGTTTAAATTTTCCATAACAACTCAGCAAATTCCTCAACACGTTGTACTGATTGTACTACTACCAATCATAAAACAACACATATCACAAAATATAACAAATTTACCTCCTAAAATTCAAATAAAATCAAATAAATCAGTAAAACACTAGGATAGTACACTTAGTCACTTAATATGACAAAAAAAAAAACAGTACATCCAACGTATACATTGTACAAATAAGATAGAAATCCTAAAATAGTACCCGAATTATACAAAGTCTTTTGGGAAATTACCCTAGGTCCTCTGTTTATAGTACGTGGTGCACAAGTTGGCTAGGAACTCTTGGTTCCGCCCATGGCAACCACGTACTCAGAGAATCTGAGCAACATCCCCATTAATCGACTTAATTCGAGCCCAACTAATCGCGAAATCACAAAATTAAATCTAGGAATGATGATAAGACAAGACAAAGGGTAAAAACCCTCAAAATCTAACGACAATCAGCCATGAAATGCCGCAGATTTTGATTGTTAAAGAAACCCTAGGAATCGCCATTATCGTCTGGAAAGGAAGAAGGAGAGTCGGGGTGGGGAAAATGAGAGTGGGGGAGGGGGGTGGAACGTTTATTTTAATAAACTTCCACCCCTATTTTTTTTTTAAGTCCCCCCTTAAATTTTTAAAAGGCTTAATTCAATCCCCCTCTCTATTTTAAATCAAAAAATAAAAGCTAAGTATTAAAATCCGTATATAACTTAAATGAAAATAGTTATTTAGGCTGATTAAAATTTAAAACTCATAGATTTAAAATTTTAGCTTGGAAACAAGTCTAATATTGATATAGTTTCGGAGAATATTTAAGAATGTAAAAAATGCGGTCAAAAATAGGTTGTAATTCATACATCGTCTTAGTTAACAATTTTTTTGAGCTAGACGGAGCGGGATACGTATTTCTTTTTGAATTATATTTATGAAAGTAAATAACTCGTAATTTCTTGTCATAGTTAATTTTTAGGAAAATAATAATTAAACGTCAATTTTTGCAATTTTCACGGGATTTTTAAATTTTAAAATTTTCAAGTGCATCCTTACTCCGTCTTGGACTCGGGAACTTCAAAAATTAAAATACGCGTTTTATGAGGTGAAAATTAGGTGTCAACAACTGCCCCTTTGAAGTTCAAGGATGGTACGGCCATCCTTGAGCTACGAATTTGACGAACCTAATTTTTATCGAATAATGGAAATTACAGCCCTTCTTGCGCAATATTTCCAAAGTATGGCCAGACCCGCTTTCTGAACTTCCTACATATCTCAGGTTATATGAGAATTCAGGCCGTTTGTAGTTCCGACTCTATGAGAACTATGAAAAATAAGAGTTTTCTTTAAACTATCTCGAGGTGTCTCGAGATAATTATGGTCGATCCTCGAAATTTGAGTAGCCTATATATCCTTGGCTTTGGGAATCAGGCCAATTGCAGTTCGACTCTGTCACACCCCGACCTTACTAGGGTGTGATGGGCACCCGACCCCACAACCGGAGCCGAGCGAACCCACAGACTCTTATTACGCACATAAATTTTTTTTCAAATCTCTAAAATGAATAATCATGAAATACATAATGAAGCTTATAAATCTGACAAAATCCGTAATTATACAAGATTTACTACATCACACAAATCGACATGTCGGCTGATGGAGCCGCTGACAGACTGACATATCATACCCACGACGCTGTCTGCAATGTCTCTAACACAACTCCAGAAATCATAACAAACAAACTCTGACTTGGCAGCCCCCGAAGAAAGGGGGTCAGTACGGAATATGTACTGAGTACGTAAGGCATGCAATGCAGAGAAACAAAACTATAACTGAAACAGACAGAACTATCAGGCACGTACGTTACTCAGAATAGCAGACGCTTACCTTCCAGACGCAGTTCATACATACCTGTTTAACATGCTAAAAAGTGTACAGAAAATAAATGAATCAACCAGTATACCAAAATACTTATTCTGCAATCACCGATCGCATGTCCGAAGAGGTGCGGAAAATACAGAACGCACGGGTGATGTCACACGTCAGACGGAGTTCAGAATGTACAGATAGAATCATACATCGGACAGAATGCCGAACATACGGAATATTCAGATTGTACCATATAACGGACAAACTACCGAACATACAGAACGTTCAGACACTGACATATGTATATATATCGGACAGAATACAGAATGCACAGAATGCTCAGATGATATTATATACCGCATATGCATAAAACGTGTCCCGGCCCTCTGATAAGGGACTCGGTGAATAGGGTCATATATAGCAGACTCATATGTCATATATGCAAATAACGTGTCCCGGCCCTTTTGTTAAGGGACTCGGTAATGAAGAATCATGCAGATCAAAATCCTGTACCAATTATACATAACGTGTCCCGGCCCTCTACTGCGGGTCTCGGTGGATAATATCAAATGCCATCCTGGCCGACATCCCCGTATCATCATAAACATACAGATAACGTGTCCCGGCCCGCAAGTACGAGGGACTCGGTGAATAATGCAGAGAAGTACGCACGAGATCATGTCCTGGCCCGGACTCGGGAATCAGAATTATACCGTAAAGTACGCACGAGAACATAACATGCCCTGGCCCGGGACTCAGTGAAAGATACATTAAGCCATGCACTAGCAGAGTCGTGAGAAACCATATGCACATAAATCCAGACTCGATGAATACGTACACCTACCAACATATGAAGATCCAGAAGCAAGTTTCGAGTCCTTCCGAATTAGCATCAGAAAGTTATGGACATTTGAAGCGCAGAAACCTCTTCGGACTTTTCAAGCGATCCAGGATCGTGTATGAAGAACATTAAAGCTCACAGAGAACGTTCATATCAAAATACTTGTATCAAATACTTATAGCACCACACTTATATCCGAATACTTATATCAGAATTTCCATTTCAGAATACTTACATCAGAGAGCTTATATCAGAATATTCATATCAAGTCGTTCGTGTTGAAGTGTTTATGTCCGGATAGTCAAACCAAAATGTTCATATCCGAGTTACCAGATACTTACATTAAATTCAGAACGAAAGTCAAAGGTTCCCTTAGTGATCTTACGGACATAAGGCAAATAGAACAGTACACTTAGGTCTCGGGGGAAATGTGGGCCCACCTCGGGTCAAGTCGGGTAACGAACATAAAAACATGGTCATTATATCTCATTAGCTTATCCTCGAAGATTTCAAAGCATTCCACTTTCGTTTTCAAAAGTTACGGACGTTTGGACATTTCTTTACAATAAAGCGTAACTTAGTAAGTTCAATTCTATTGAATGAATAGTAACTAAATTCAACCTCAGACTTCTAGAATTGGAGTAGTCCCCGAAGCACGTATTCAAGCTTATTATATCTAGGACATGCCAAAGAAAGGAAGGGTAAGCCTTACATACCTTTTCCGCTCCTTAAGCTTCTCCAAATCCCAGCTCCAAGTTTGCCAAAAGCTGCAATTTGGTCACATTTACCAATTATCAACCATAAAGCTATAAGAATTCACTCTTAACCAACACTTGTCTTAATCTTCCAAATAAGTTCACTTATTTTCTGCCGAAATTTCGGCAGCACCTCCCCTGTAAATACACCGTCCCGAGAATTATGGCTCGGCCCAAATCACAACACCCAAACCAACAATCACAATAACAATATCGATAGGTAATTCAGGATATCCAAACCAACATCCAATCTTACCCAAAACCTTCCAAATTAATGAATACGACAACAATGCATTCCTTTCTTTCAAATTCATAAACTATGTCATCAATTCCATACGTTAGCAACAATATTTTTATCAAGACAAGAAGCCACATTAAAATCACATTGACTCCCCAAAACAGCCCACACGACATTACAACTTCAACACAAGTCATTAAACTTTCATTCTCACTACATAATCCGCGACAAACAACTACTAAATACAACATAAAATTAGTTCACCATGCTCCCTCCAAAACAGCCACCATTCGGTCAGCCCCTCAACACACACAACTTCATGCTTTTCATCCATTTCAACACATTACGACATGCTCAAAACGTCCACAACAATATTTACCAAACACTAAATAAAATTTGTTCAACATGCCTTCACAACCAACATGCACACGGCTACACTACATATTCCATAACTTTATGAACTTCATTCATTTTTACATATCACAACATGCATATACACCTATAAAACATGTAAAGGAGGATTGACTCTCACCTTCTCCTTTCAACTCCTTCTTTCGGCTAGGAGTTGTGGTGGCATCAACGGATGATTTTCGTGTTCCAACCACCACTCCACGTCGACGAGAGCCTTTCAATTAGTAGGAAAACATGAAGAAGATATTTTTCCATGACCAAAATAAGGGGCAGATTCGGCCAGCCACTGCCCTTGGCCGAACCCCTTTTCTTTCTCCCTCTCCCTCTCTTGAAATTTCTAGAGGAGAAATATGAAGCACACTTGCCTTCTTTAGTCATCCTTCTATATATATATATAAGTGGTGGCACATGCCATGCACATGGCCGGCCACCTTGTCCTCTTTTCTCTTTTTTTTTTTTTTCCTTTCCCTCCAAATTTCTTCAAATTTCTAGAATTCTCTTTGAATAATAAAAGATGACTATTATGGTCAACATGTCATCTAATTCCATATGTATATATATATTTCAAGCCAACATGTGGCCATGGCCCACCTTACTCTCATTTCATGAAATTTTTAAATTTTTCCATAATGCATTCTTAATCCCAAATTTTTCCTTAATGCTTCCTTCCAACAAAATCATAAACCATTTGTCGTAAAACAAAGTCAATGGATAACCTTGTCCATAGCTCTTCGCAACCAACTTAAAAATATTCCGACGTGCGGAATGCGAGATATAACATTATTCCCCCCTTTGGAACATTCGTCCTCGAATGTTCAACTAGTCGTAAGGGGCCTCGTAAGCGCCTTGGGGGAACTCCCTTTTTAAAGCTATTGCTGTCCTTCATATTATCTCTCACGCTACTCAATACCACTCTTTTGTCATACTCTTTCTTCTTCATACACATCCATTTTCTGGCGTCATATTATTCAAAGTCTGTGCAAACTTTTCACACTACCCTAAGACATTATCCGGACTTTTATATACTCATTGTTGGTTTTCCGACCTTACTAACTTACTTCGGTGGGGGGGGGGCTTATTGGTAGCCCAGACGTCCATACCAAACACATTATCGTATCACTGTTCTCATCCCATTCTTGCATTTCTCTCACCCGCTTCCCCCCTTTTAGGGGTATGCTTATACCATTATCCATTCATGCCTGTTCTTTTTCCTTCATACTCATTCTTGTTAGGTCCGACATGATATATTCTCCCCCCCCCCCCTTTTTAAGGGCTCCTTACACGCCAACTGTCTTCACGTTGGGACACACGTGTCCACTAATTCCAATTCAATCACCATGAGGCATCACACGCATTTATATGTATATACATAATCATTATCAACTAATCCACAATATACTTCCAAATGTCGTTCAAGCCTATCCACGATTCCAAGGCATCAGCATACTCCATCTCTTCCAACGATCAACATTGTTGCGTACTATGTGACCTTTTATGACCTCCAACCAGCCTGTACATCCTATTTTTCCATTTGTCTCTTGGATCAACATTTGTGAAAATTTTGGCATACTTCCCAGGGGGTCACCCATCCTGAAATTGCTCCCACCTGAGCACGCTTAACTCCGAAACTTCGATGGAATCCAGTGTCTTAATACTAATATAATCGCGTACGCTTTCCCATATGGCCTTTATTACAT
>NC_081347.1:28992307-29051011 GCF_029784015.1 Lycium ferocissimum | reverse complement strand
TCTTAAATAACGTGAAAAGTCAAAAGTGAACAAGTAAAAGTGCACGGAGGAAATAAATGTGTCGGAGAATTAAAATTTGAAGTGCATACATGTATACATGAGAAAAGAATAAATATTCAGCAACAATGTGAAAAGTCAAAAGTGAACAAGTAAAAGTGTACGGAGGAAATAAATGTGTCGGAGAATTAAAATTGAAGTGCATACATTTATACATGAAAAGAGAATAAATATTCAGTACTATGACATATATCCACTTGAAATTTATTAATTCTTAAAGACCGTAAAAAGTCAAAAGTAAACAAGTAAAAGTGCATGAAGGAAATAAATTTGTGTAGGAGAATTAAAATTGAACTGAATACGTCTATACATGAGAAGAGAATAAATATTCAGTAAGAACGTGAAAAGTCAAAAGTGAACAAGTAAAAATACACGGAGGAAATAAATGTGTTGGAGAATTAAAATTAAAGTGTATACATCCATACATGAGAAGGCAATAAATATTAAGTATTATGACATATGTCCATGCGGGATTAAAAAGTGGTTGGGTAAAGTGTACAAGTTATATAGCTTATAGTACAAACATTCATTGCGTGTATAATTTATAAAGCTTTTGGTACAAGTTGGTGATGTTGTGTTAGTCCTCCTTAGCCGTTTATATATAATAGAAATATAGATATAAAAAAATATTGAATTGGACTGACCGGTGAGGTAGCCCATACCCATTTTTTGTGCGGATTGCCCTTCAAAAGCATTGGTCTTCAATTTTTGTCCCTCAAATTGGTGGTCTTTAATTTTTGCCCTTCGCTTAAAACCTCAAGGTTCTCGATTCAAACCCCAGCTCAGTAAAAAAAAAAAAAAATCGCAAGGCAGAGATTTGAATTTGCAAGACAGAATTTTTAATGCAAAACTCTGCCTGCAAGCAGAATTTTGAACTCTATCTTAAGGTATAGTTTTGCATTCAAAATTCTGCCTTGCGAATTTTTTTTTTTTTACTGAGCCGGAATTCGAACCCCAAACTGCATGATATTAAGCAAAGAGCTTAAATTAAAGACCACCAATTTGAGGGACTAAAATTAAAGACCACCCCAGGCATTCCTACGAATTGCCCGCAAATACCCGGTGAAATAATAAACGATCGTGCAAATCGATCCAGACAGCACCGTGTGGAGGAGAATGTATTCTCTACTTCCCACACATAGCTCGATATAAGCATATTCTACATGATGAACTTCTGTACACGCTAAAGAGATGATTAAAGGAAGTTTGTCGAGTCGTGTGCATTTGGAACAAAATAAGCTACTCAGAGCATTAGGACAAGTTTATTTTTCCCCAGACTACAGTTTAAGACAATATTTAACACTGTCACATCAGAATCCCCAACGAAACCAAACAATTCATTTGCTTTTGGGAAGTTTTTCAGCCACATATGGGAAGAAGGTTCTTCCAAGTCAATGCTTTTGTCTATTCACTCATCGGGACAATTTCAGTTTCCAGCCTCTTAGAATTATCTGTAACCACCTTCGACGTGATACCAGTGCTGCAAACAAAAAAGAGTTTGAGAAAATATGTATCATAGATTCATAGATGAAAACGACGTGATACAAAAGTTGCAAGCAAGAATGTGAGAAAATGTGCGTCAGAGATGGATTTAAAAGCTGTTCCATATTTTAACTGAATATTGACCTGGTTGAGTTTCTGTCAAGGATCACTAGATGTCAAAGTATACAGGGGCAGAAATAGAAAAACTAAAGACCAAGGAATTACTATGAAGGTTATTTTTACACGTTTTCTCCAACGCAACTGGCCCCTAAATTTTGCAATAATACGTAAGTTGACAGAGTTAGGATCACTATCACTGGCTTTTCCAGTGATCTACTGCTATTAGTGAAGCATTGATGCTTGCCAGAGGTAACTACATCTTTTGTTTCAAGAGTAAAGCTCATTTAAGAAAACCATTGACATTTCATAAGGGTTCATTATCAGAGAGGTCCTCATTCAAACCCTCATTCAAACAAAGACACATCGAGCTTTTTGCAGAACAAGAACCACCACAATGCCCGGTAACATCATAGATCCAAACCCCCATGAACAACCCAGATTACTCAATTTCAGTTCGCCATCCACTACAACCGCCCAAGTACAGAAAAAAGCCGTGAGTAGTGGAAGCAGAAGACTACAAGCATGAAGCTTCCAAAATATTAAGTCTATCTAAATGAGCCAACTAGCAATCTGTGCTCCTAAACTCAATTAGCCATTGTAGCACTGCGGTTGGACTTCCTTCGGTTCAAAATGAGAGTATTTTCAGATCCTAACCACATTGGTGGAAAAGAAACATCCAATAGGAATTTGGAATCACTGCAAATTTGAGAACAGACTGCAGTATAAATCAGAAAATCGATTCTCATCAATAAACTGTTATCTACTGATCTTGGACCTGTTGGGGAACAGTTGTGGAGAAACTGTGTCATTTTGGCCAACTCTAGGCTAGACATTGGATAAACAATGGCCTAGTGCAAGAAAACGGAAGAAAGTACGACATAGTTTCTGTGGTCAAATGTTGTCTCTTTACATCAAAGTGTGAGGATTAATTTCCCTGGATTGTTTAGTTCCATGCACATATGGACTTTCTAAACTTCACATGCTATGACAAGGCAACTTTTTGAGTATCTGTAGTTTGAATTCTTATGAACAAAGTCAAACTGCTACGGCAAGAGCCTATGACTTTCGACATAAAAGAATACATGCAGAGTTCCGCCATATGATTTTGGAGCAGAAACAAGAAAACAGAAAGAAAAAGAGAATAACAAATGAAAAGAGAAGAGGAGAGCCATGTACACGTTATTTTGATTAACGATACATCTTACAGTACCATTTTTTCCTCCAGCTAAGACTCCTAAGAAAAAGGGTGGTGGTGCAGCCAACCAATACTGGCATAGTTCTCTAATAATTCACCAAGGCAACAAAAAGTAAAAGGTAACGGAAGATCCAAGAGTCGAGCTCTATGCTCTCCAGGAAGAACATGTCTAATATTATAGAAAGCTTTGTACAAAAGGGATTTCTCAAATATCCCATTAAATAGGATCTTCAAAGAAAGCTTGTAGTTTAGGGGTGCACGGGTTTGTAAAACCTAGATGACTCATGGTTTAAACCGGCAAATACTGTTGTACAAGCATCTCAAAATCAAGAGGCTCAATAAAGTCCAGAAGCAAAGCCAACAACCTACGCATCTAACTTTTTCTGTAATATTCCCCAATCAAACTCCCAGAAACTGCAAACGTTCCCACTCCTAGCTCTGTCAGCTAATTTTAAGGTTTTCAAGAACACACTCACAACGCAAAGAACATTAAGTTTGGGACTTCACTCAAAATGGTCCTAGTGTATAAGGTGGAGCATTAATAGTCTTCCAAGTTCTCAATGATAATGCACTAGTAGTTCCCCAAGCTTTCTTTTTCTTTCTTCTTTCTTTTTGGATTTGGATTGGGATCAGATTCAATTTGCAGAATTCTTGATGAGTTTCATTTTTCCATTTTGAGTTACCTTTCTAACATTTGCAGATTTTCCAATAAGCAACTAGTTAATGTGGTTTTCTTTAATATAAGCAATTTGTGTTATGGTAAGTGTCTATAGGAAACAGCCTCTCTACCTCACAGAGGTCGGGGTAAGGTTTGTGTACATTCTACCCTCCCCAAACCCCTTTTGTGGGATTTCACTGGGTATGTTGTTGTTGTTGTGTTTTGATAAAGTATTTTGCATTTGGGCTGATGCTCATGTTTTTCTTATTCTCGCAAAAAAATAGCAGGAAATGAGAAAAATGAGAAAAGCAAATAAGCCAAAAGCAAGTAAGCGTTTTGTGGGATTTCACTGGGTACGTTGTTGTTCAGTTTCAAAAAAAGTGTCTATAGGAAACAACCTCTCTACCTCACAAAAGTAGGGGTAAGGTCTGCATACATCCTACCCCACCCCACCCCCCCACCCCCACCCCAAAACCCTTTTGTGGGATTTCACTGGGTATGTTGTTGTTGTTGTGTTTTGATAAGTATTTTGCATTTGGGCTGATGCTCATGTTTTTCTTATTCTCGCAGAAAAATAGCAGGAAATGAGAAAAATGAGAAATGCAAGTAAGCCTTACAATATTTGATAGAGATTCTTGAGAAATTCACGAGAGGTTAGAGTTTTGAGCTTTTGGCAAAACGAAAGTTTTTGGGTAAAAGATTAAAAGAGACAGAAGTTATTTTTATGATCATTATGGCTGATACTATTACACAAATTTCTCAGTAAAGTTCCACCTAATTTTGAATATGATAGAATTACTAAAACAGGAACTCACACATAGTAATATCTTGCTCAAGTTTTAATTGGAAAAATATTGTAGCTTTCTTTATATGTAATTCGAAAAATCTAAAACGATAGAATGATAAACTTGGCGACCCCAACTTGTTTGGGACTGAAGCGAAGTTGTTAGAATGAAAAATTCAAATGGAGGATAAACATACATAAAAAGGGACTGATCAAACTCTGTTAAAACTTTGCGAAATGAAATTGGTGCTTAACCTATGTTGCTCGAATCCTCCAAAGTACCATCGAATGGTGTGTCGGATCCTTACAAAAATATGCATTTTTAGAGGATCTTGGGTTTTTGGGGGGGGGTTGGGGGTGTGCTTGGAGGGCTATAACGGTAACACCTTTATAAACTTAGAGAACTATCAGCGCCGACCTTACACATTGGAGTTAATTCAAGTGAGGTCTAACGTGGTGATTTGGGCTTTTCCTCAAGGTTTTCAGCCAAATAAGGTTTGCTCTAGTTTTCCCATTTGCATTTGGATCAAATCACATGTAAAAGATGAAAATTTGAAACAAAATCAACTATTTAACCAAGATTTAAGACATGGAGATATAACTGAGGTCGTGCTAGTAAGCAGCAAAGGAAGAAAGTGCTGAGTGAGATGTATTGAGGAGCATGGCAGCAGACACCAGTGGAGCATCTCAATGACAATTGAAACAAATAGCAGAACAAACACACAGTTGGACCACGTGAAAATTTGGGAAACTCTTTTATTTTTGGAAGTCATGCAGGACAGGAATGTAAGAAAGAAAAGCAGAAAAAGCAAATTGTCGCTCAAAACAAAGACAACAACTTTGTAGATAATGGAATATGCACTGAACAGAAGAAAGAGAGTCACATGAACCATGCTAAGAACTTGGGTTCCCAATTAATCATATCATAAGTTAGTACTCTTACAAGATCGGTTTTTTCTTCAAGGTGAAATTTTATAAATTAATCGGCATAAAGGGTATGCTGCTATGAAAAATTGAGTACCACAAAAATAGTTCTCACAAATTATTTAGAGAATTAATAAAGTTGACCATGACCTCTACATTCTAACAATCATGTACATCTGCCATGTTGGTCCAAAGAGTAAGTAAAGAAGTACAATTAAACTTAAGAGTAGATACATTCTCCTTTTTGTCTTCAAAAATGCTTGAGTTCCTCTCTTTCCATATTATCCACCAAATTCTCGATGGGATTCCATTCCGAACTCTCTCTTACATGATCAGTTTAGATACTACCAACCAACAACAACCCGCTCTTGAACAGAAACCTGAATTCAGATGGCTGGCTCCCATGCAGTGGCAAACTCTCCCACATTGTAGCATTGGGTACAGCCAAATCCAATTCGCTGAAAATTTAATTTATATCCATGTAAATATAGTCAGTAGATAGGCTAAGCCGGTTCAATCATACAGTAGGGTTGTGCATTTGAGCCTCATCGAACATGCTTCCTTTTCCTTTTTGGGGATAAGAGAGAAGCCGGTTTACTAAATCTTCTAGATTTTTTTTTTATAGCTACTGCTAGATGTTTGAGGCAGCATCTGTCTTTTAAGAAATGCAAACCTTAATTGCATTCACGGAATGTGCCCCTCTTGCAGTCTTGCTCACTCCCTCCCCTTCTGCTCCATACTCAGGACACCCTCCTCTCTCTCTCTCTCTCCCTCTCTCCATTTGGTGTCCTATGTCCCTAGGGTTGATAACTGTACAGCATTTCTGTCTTCATCTCTAGTGAAAGAAGCTAATGCCGACAAACGGACAAAGTCCGGGTAAGCTTGTAGTCCTAACTTATCCTTCTTCTCTTTTTTTCCTCAACCTTCACAAATTCTCTTTCCATGAAAACTAGGGCGAGGCATCTTTCTTCCTCGTCTTGAAGTTCTATGGTTAATCAACAGATTGACCACATATGTTCCGTTTAAACAATTTTTTCAAAAATGCTTATGAGACTTTTCTTCTTTGATCCAGTGAATGAAGTCTTTCACGATTCATGTTTCATATTAAAGTGAAGAAGAATACTTGCTGCCGACGCTGCCACTTAGGTAATGTCACTATGTTTTGTGCCACTTTCAGTATTGAATTTTCATTACAATTACTCAATCTCAAATTTTTTTGATTTGGTTGTGTGTGGTGGGGAATTATGTGTTTGAATTTCTAACTGTTTAGTTTTCTTTTGACTTCCTTTTGCTTTTTAATATCAGAATAACTTTATCAGTGAGCTAGTCCAATTAGATAATGACAATCAAGAATTATAGTGTAACTTTAAAAGAGAACTGTGAATTCTGAAATATACCAATCATAGTTTATGTTTTATTACTTTGAGAGGAAGCAATTTCTTTCATGTGGTTTTGAAGCTAAACGTAGTCAATTGAAGCATCAACACCAGAATACAGAACTGGCGGAAAATGTAGTAAGTTTAACCGGTAGGCTGAAAGATAAAGGCATGGCAACAGGACGGTAAAGTGCCAGATGGAAGGCGCAAAGACCTCAAGCTCAATGTTTGAAAATTTCTAGGTCTTCTGCTAAATGTGATTAACAAGCTGCTTGACAAAATAATTGGCACGGATAGGTGGTCCTATTAGTCTATTATGGCCATTGGCTGAGCAGTAATATTATATTTCTTAGACATAAACTTCCCCATCAGGAAATGAAGCAGAGAAATATAGCATTAGATCCTGAATTTCAACTATAAATCTCTAGAAGAATATCAGTGACCTGTTCTCTAAAAAATGAAAACAATTTTTTGTTTTAGGAAATAATTGTGTTGTTTTCTAGTCCAACAATTTACTATCAGCACTCCAACAATTTACTATCAGCACTACAACAATTTACTATGAGCACTATAAAATGTCCACTTGAAATAGTTATAGAACTTCAACTAGAAACTATATCCAGAAATTTAAGATTTAGTTCAAATATGAAGGGCCAGTGCCGATAACTGAGATAAAGGTTGATCAAGCGAGAAATCTAGTACAAGTATGAAGTATGAGATATAAGCGAAACACACAGCTGATTTTCTCACTATACCACAATTAATGTGCTTCAACAAGAAAGTGCTTTTTAACTGAATGTCAGCTGCCATCTACCTACTGCAAGGTTTGGGCTTTTTGCAGCAAAAGGAGAGCAAGAGAAACCAACAAAGTATGATTTGAGACATAGAAGAAAAGACCTTCAACTATCATTCTCAGGCGTGTCAAGAATACATAGAACTTTAGTACGGGAACTTTCTTTAATTCAATGTAAGATGCATAATACCGACTCAAATTAAGTATTGAGCAGGTATTGAATTTGTTATCACCAGAGCACCACCCCCGCAAGCCCCTCTTTTCTAAGAAAGGAAAAGCAAGGGACAAACCTCAACATAGCCCAGAAGCACATGCACAGATATGCTTTAGGAAGGAATATGCAAACTTCATAGCATAAATGGATCCATCATTTACCCCACTTTTACATAGACAAGTAAATGGAAAAGGAAACAGCGAAAACCTACTAATTTTCAAGACTGATAAACTTCAGGAAGGCGGAGACCCACACTTGCAGCAGATTTACCCAGCACTTTCGTCATCTCATTGGTTCTATCCACTGCAATGTTGTAAGAAAATAATAAGTCCTGCAGAAACAAAGAAAACCACATGATTTGTAAAATGCAATAGTAATATCACAGGTTCCTCAAAACAAGAACGTAATAGCCAGAGCACCATGAAACCAGTGGAGACGGAGAGACACTACACAAAAAGTGCTGAAGTAAAGAAAAACTCCCTGTGACTTCCTTTATTTCATTTCAACTTTATGGTCAAGTAATATTTAATAAAAGATAAAACCACAAGGTATACATAGGCTCTATTAGAAAAAAAAAAAAAAAAAAAAAAACTTCAGTGATATGAATGAATAAGCAGCATTAATCAGAAAATACAATTTATTTCAAATTCAAAGGCAACACTTTTGATAGGTGATAAGCGTTAGGATTATGCACATGAGCAGAATATGAATACCACACGAGTGTCATTCAGAATTGGAAAAGCTAGAAAAGGAGGCTGAAAAAAGAAAATTTTGCATTTCTGATGCACAGGCAAAACTTTATCCGTGTTGATAAGGCATTGACATTGTGAAACAGATGTCTGACAAAATGACCCAGCTAGATGTTCAGTGTCTTATAATCAAGCTTTAAGCAAGAAAGACCTCTTTTTTTCAAAAGAAATTAAAAAAAAAAAAAAAAAAAAAAGAAGAAATACATAATGAAATATTTCTTGTCCCTCCTATATTTTTTCAACTTAAAACAGTAAACACCTCTACATTTTGATTCAATTAGGGATTTACGTTTACCTCTTACTAAACTTATCACATAATCCCCCTATATTATAAGTTTCACAAATAGAAATATCATTACTTTTCAGTTGATCCTTTTTATTGTAAGAAATAATACTTTATACTCGCTGATATATTGACAGAGTTGACCCTATTTATTTCTGATGGTATTGATACCATGCCACAATATCAAACCCATGAGCACCTCCTTAACAACACTTACCTTGATGAAGGGTTCATATTACATTACCTTCATATAAGCAGCTTTTAAATGTCATGGGATAACATAGTTAGCAACGAAATGGATGATGCTATATCCGCATTTTTATGATAAATCCTTTACCCATATAAAATGTAGACATGTAAACAATTTATCGCGGCTTTGTCATGTAAACAATATATTCTGTATTTCGCTTTAATTTTATTGTAACTGTTCCTTTTTCAAAATGCTTTGCCATGCTATCTTTAGTATTTCGCAAGGGCTTTTTCACTTCCGTTATTTCTTTTTCCGAACTGCTTTTCCTTGAGTTGAGGGTCTATCGGAAACAACCTCTCTGCCTCCCAAGGTGGGGGTAAGGTCTGCGTACACACTACCCTCCCCAAATTCTACACCCTTGCTTCACACAGCTTAGGATGATTATAATCTGATATACATTGTAAACTCCACCCTAGTCAAGAAGCATCTAAGAAAAAGAAGAGGGGCTAGTACAAGGTAAAAAAGATGCGCAACGAAAATTGTAAATAACTAGAGAGATGAAGCTAACCTTATGATGGTGGACACTGTTGAGAAGGTAAGTATAATTTTGAGCAAGCTTAACTTTTTGCTGGATAAAAGAAGGGTCTTTTGGACTTCTCTTCTTCCTGAACTCTTCCCTGATGAAGTCAGTGAAATGAACCCTGTGTTCTTCCTTCCCTATATGCTTTTCCACTGCTTTTAGTAGATTTCTGTACACCATTAGTGTAGCTCTTAAACCTTCAGAAGACCCCATTTCTGCAAAATCCGCAAATAACCATCAACCTTAGAAATATGACCAATGCTCTAAAAATCCAAACTTTAGGACATAGAACATTGGGCCAAAAAAGGAAAAAGAAAAGATTGAATATTTTGGATTTTTTTTTCAACGATTTAAACCCCTAGCACAAAAGGATTACAAGTATGTTAGCCCCATTTGATAAATGTGATAATTCAGATGAATTCGAACAGAAAAAAACTTACATTTTGACTCGTTGGATGTTTTGTCGGATGGAGCAGTGTGAATAAGTATTGGCAAACCCAAAATTAAACAATTTTTAAAACTCGAAAGTGAAAAATAAATACTAGCACCTTTGCATTTTAGTATTCATGTTTCCTTTTTGCACGCCCTATACCCCTTAAGAAATGATAAAAATAAAAAATAAAAACAGTAATTTTTTACTAATTTACTTTTATCTCTCTTCAATAAATATGCACTCTACTTAAAACTTCACTAAATATTTAAAAGTACAAGGTGAGCTAATTTTATTAGTATAATCATAACATCAGCCAATAATTCCTTGTTTGAACTCTTCAAATTTATAATTTGATGGGAAAAAGTAATCCTATCTTGATTTTATAAAATGACAAGTATTCTGGAATAACTATTCTTAACAACCTTGACAATTAAAATGGAATGATGGAGTACTGAATTCTAAACTAGCCCTTTTAATTTGGGTAAGTGATGCAGTGTGACCCCTTCATTCTCATCCATTTACTTTGCATTTCTTCATAATTTATTCTATGCTTTAATTTCTTTATAACTCTTCCCCAGTTGCTTTCTAATACGTCAACTTTGTGCTTAACAGCATTAGTGTATCTTGTCTTTTTTTCTTTTTTAATCAGGGCATTAGTGACTATTTTCTTAACTATTGATGACTATGGTTATTTGTTTTAAATTTAGAAATTACTTAAAATGAGAATGTTTGTCCTGGTTTAATCAATCAAGCATCAAGAGAATACATTGGGACCTTGTAATGGAAATATTTATTTGTAGAAACATAAATTCCAAAATTTGAAAGGAAAAGAGAATCTTATAATTACTCTCTCCTCTAAATGTGGAAAAATCAATTCAAAACGCCATGCCAAGAGAAAAACAAGCAAATTTGTGCAAGTGTGTATTGCTTTTATTACTGGATTTCAAGCGAAAGATTTTCCATTTATCTTAATTAAACATGTGCTTCAAATTGTTGCAGTGTATATGATTTCAGTCATAGACAATGGATTGACTGACCTTTGGGAAGGCGTAAAGATCCAAAATGTCACCTACGAGGATGGAGAAGAAACAGATTCTGCAGGGATTTGTGTTGCACTGCCTGGTGTCTCTCTTTGTGTTCGTGACGAGTGAAAAGGAAAAGAACCAAATATAACCAAACACAATAGTCACTTTGAAGAAAAATTATTAGCCGTGAATAAACGAAATTCGACTTGCTTCCAAAGTTTACTTGCTTATTTAGAAATTTTTTAGAGTAACTATTTGTGTTTAGCTAATCAATTTAAAATTTAATTTTTATAATATTAGAGCAACAATTCTTGTTTGATCAAGATTGTAAAAATTATTTGTTTAAAAAAAATAATAAGCAATTTTAACCTCCTAGCAGTTTGGTCAAGCAGGCTATATGAGCCGTGAGCGGAAAATCAGGAAAGTAACAAGAAGGTTAAGCCCAAAAATAAAATTGATTCAAATAGGAGTCGCCCCGGAAATGCAAATATTTGAATCTATACATCCAACCCCAAAACTAGTTCTCTGTCTCTTTCAATTTATGTGATACTATTTCTTTAATTTTTTTTAAATCCAAAAAATTAGTCCATTTTTATATTTGAAAATAAAGTCATGTTCCAAAGAGTTGATGACTTTCTATAAAAAATCAACTTTAGTTTTTTTATTTTATTCTGAACGACATGATTTTATAGTCACAAATGTCATAATAATATTTAACACCATAAGTTTTTAATATCTTTTTTCTTTCTTTTTTTAATTTTGAACAAGTTAAATTAGTTCACGCAAAATGAAAAGGATGAATTACAAAGCTATCATGTGTCAGGCTCAACTCCTAGGCTACCAAGGCCATTGCCTTAGGACCCAAAATGTATGAGGCCCCGTATAATGAAAAGGGTTAAATATACCCCTGTACTATTAGAAAAGGATTAAATATGCCCCTCGTTATACTTTGGCTTCAAATATACCCTTTCCGTTAGACTTTGGGTCCAAATATACCCCTCTGTTATACTTTGGGTTCAAATATACCACTCCTCCATTAAAATTTGTCACGACCCGACTAGGGCCATGACGGGTACCCGGGGCTAACCACCGAGCACTGCTCATTCTCTTACTCATTCATACATATCACACATTTATTTATATTTCTTATGCTCATAATCATAGAAATACTATTTTTCATTTGAAACATATACACTTTATATACATAAGCCCTCCGGCTATCAAAATAGTATATACATATAATGAGAAACTGTGAGACCATACTACCCACACTACGTGTCTACGAGCCTCTACTAGAGTACTAGACATAGGGACGGGACAGGACCCCGTCATGCCCAATATATATATATATACCAAAAGAATAATCAATGGCACCTCCGAAGCAATGGAGTGCTCTCAATCAGCTAATAGCTCATACGAGTCTGGATCACCTCCCTGTCTACCTGTGGGTATGAACACAGCGTCCAAAGAAAACGGACGTCAGTACGAACGTTGTCTCTTGAGTATGTAAGGCACCAACTATAATAATACATTCATGAAATAGGGAGGCATCAAATGAGGAGCAATCTGTAACTAACTGGAATCATAAAAGAAATAATGCATGCTGGCTTACTTTCATAATCAACATCATCATATCATGTATGCATATATGTATAAGCTGCCCGACCATATAGGTACGGTGTGATAATCATTAGCATTGCTTTGCGTCCGTGCCTCCGGCGTCCGGATACCATCTCATGCCGCCCACTAGTGGTGTTTGCCCATGCCATCCGGCCATGGTGTATCTGTTACCCGCCTTAGCGGTGTCTGCCCGACCATATAGGCGCGGTGTAATATCATCATCATATGCTCATCATAATATACTCATCATAATGCATGCATGGAAACTCAAGGACAACTATACTTTATTGGGGTGACATAAGGTCGTGAACCCTCGATTACATTATGGAGCATTCATAAGTATTTTGCCTCACCTTGAAGGAATTAGCATATAAGGTGAGTGTATACAATAAACAACATCAATGGCTTATAGATAGCATCATTAGCTTTATAGGAACATCATATCATGAACTATAGAATCTTTAGACTTACGCTCATCATCATCATTATCGTACTTATATTATATCTCTTATCTCATATGGCTATTCATGAACAAGGACTCTTAGTTTTCTTGAAGATAGGAGATTCATAGAGAAGGAGGAAATTCATGCCATAAGATTCATGCCTTAGAAAGAAAGGACTAGCCTCACATACCTTTGTCGTTTAATTATTCTATTGCTAGCTTGTTCTCCTTTAATGCACACGTTTTACCTTCAAGAGAATTTGTATCGACATTAGCTAAACAATTCTAAGAACGTGCTTACTAAAGCTAGAGAAAATTGGGCAGCATTTTATTTGTTTATATGACTTCCTCCATATTCCATATCAACTCCCAAACATTCATAACAACAATCACAATATCATAAACAACACTCATCATTCATTTGCATTATCCACATTTAGTAATTTCACTTCAATTTCCCCATAATCATGGTCATAGTTCACTATCGTGTTCTTTCACATATAATACTCATTCCATATTCTAAATGTCATTCATAACATATTCATAATCACAACATATCCATATTCATGATTCATTCCAACTACCACTCAACAATGACACTATTCCCATATTTATGACCCATTTTCTTTATTCTTCTACAATCCAAGTGTTTCAACTTATCAATACCTCAAACATCATGAAAATACCATGAAACTTACCTTAGATAGTGTAGGAACAAGTCTTGAGTGGAAATACTCTTCTTGCACCAAAACCCTAATTCACTTCTCTTGGAATTCCTTGATTTAGATGACTTTAATGTGTTTCTAACTCTTGATTTTTGTTGATTTGATGAAGTTGATCATCAATTTCCTTTGGATTCTTGTGGATGAAGAGTGTAGAATATTCTAGAGGTTTCTTGACTTGTGGAGTGAAAATGAAATGAATTAAAATGAAGGAGGGGTCCTTATATCAACGTTAAGTTGTTCCCGCCGAACATCTGAGACCAACATACGGTCCGTATATTTTATACCGACCGTATGTACGGACCGTATGTTTGGTCCGTTGAAGACCCTTGTTCTGGGCAGAACATACGGCTGGACATACGGTCCGTATGTTTTACACGGCCGCATATGTACGGCCGTATAATGACTATCCGAAACTTGTTCTCATCGACTCGTTTGATCTCCGATCCTTATGGAACCTTCTTGACACTTGTTTAACACCTCAATACCAATCTAAGGGACGTTATCACTCTTTCTCAAGGCATCATGATACTCTCATTAATTCGATGCTCGTAAATCTTGTCCGACACACAACATATGACTTGCTTTCCTTAACAACTTCCTTTCCTTACCTTAAATGTCTTTGAAATGTCGTTTAGGGTCATCAAATGCTATTTCTTACTTATCAAAACATTGTATACATCATGCCCTTCGTTGGCCTATTCACTGTACGTTAACGGAAAATTTTCCGAGGTGTAACATTCTTCCCCCTTTTGGAACATTCGTCCTCGAATGTTAAGCACTCGGGAATTCTACGAAAATTTCGCTACCATCCTGTCACAACAACCCACACTAACATTGCCTCACAGGGCCACAACACAATAGCAATATAAATTGGCCACACACGACCCATATGCATAAAAAGAAGACATACATACCTCAAAATCTCGATGTCTCATCATGAATCTCTTCCGGGGGCTGAAATAAGTGCGGATATATGGACTTCATCTTCTCTTCCGCCTCCCAAGTCATCTCTTCTCGATTGTTATATCGCCACAAGACTTTAACTGAAGCCACTTCCTTATTTCGGAGTCTCCGTACTTGCCTGTCTAATATGGCAATGGGCATTTCTTCATAAACTAGCTTTTCTGTCACTTGGACATCATCTACTGGAACAATCCTCATAGGATCTCCAACACACTTGCGGAGCATTGAGACATGGAAAACTGGATGGACTAATTCAAGTTCTGGAGGCAAGTCCAATTCATACGCTACTTGACCCACCTTGCGGATGATCTTATAGGGTCCAATATATCGAGGACTTAACTTCCCTTTCTTACCAAATCTCATCACCCCTTTCATTGGCGACACCTTCAACAATACCCAATCATCGACTTGAAATTCTAAGTCTCCCCGGCGGTTGTCCGCATAAGATTTTTGGCGACTTTGGGCTGTCAACAATCGATCTCGGATCACCTTGACTTTTTCCACTGCTTGTTGGATCAACTCAGGGCCTATTAGCTGTACTTCTCCTATTTCGAACCATCCAATTGGAGATCTGCACTTCCTTCCATATAAAGCTTCATATGGAGCCATTTGGATGCTAGAATGGTAGCTATTGTTATATGCAAACTCAATTAGAGGTAAGTGGTCATCCCAACTACCACCAAAATCTAGAACACATGCTCGCAACATATCTTCCAAGGTCTGAATGGTACGTTCGGCTTGTCCATCAGTTTGCGGATGAAACGCCGTACTAAGCTTTACTTGAGTACCTAGACCTTCTTGGAAAGATTTTCAGAACTTGGCTGTAAATTGCGCTCCTCTATCTGTGATAATGGATATCGAAATACCATGAAGCCTTACAATCTCTTTGTGGTACAACCTTGCATAATCTTCTGCTGAGTATGTGGCTCTAACTGGAAGAAAATGAGCTGCCTTCGTGAGTCTGTCCACGATTACCCATATAGAATCATACTTGTCTCGGGAACGAGGTAATCCCACAATAAAATCCATATTGATCACTTCCCATTTCCAAGTAGAAATTTTCATTGCTTGCAATAATCCTCCTGGCTTTTGATGCTCGATATTTACTTGCTGGCAATTTGGAAACTGAGCTACAAATTCTGCTATGTCTCTTTTCATGCCATCCCACCAATATATCAACTTGAGATCATGATACATCTTTGTCGTTCCTGGATGAATAGAATACCGAGAATAATGGACTTCTTCTAAAATTTGGCGGCGTAATTCTGCAACGTTCGGAACACATAGCTTGCCTCGGTATCTAAGAATTCCATCTATTGAGATTTCAAATGGAGACTTCTCTTTTCCACGAAATGTATCTCTATAATGACTCAACTGAGGATCTTCATATTGCCGCTTTTTTACTTCTATATCCACGGACGAAACTGTGGGATTGTTAACACTGACTCCTGCACCACCTGAATCAATTAAACGTATCCCTAGATTAGCTAGTTGGTGGAGCTCATGAATCAATTCTTTCTTCTCCAAAGGAACTTCACATAGACTGCCCATTGATCGGCGGCTAAGTGCATCAACTACTACATTTGCCTTCCCGGGGTGGTATAAAATATTCACATCATAATCTTTCAATAATTCTAATCATCGCCTCTGCCGCAGATTCAACTCCTTATGTTTGAAAATATATTGGAGACTCTTGTGATCTGTATAGATATCAACATGCACACCATACAAGTAATGTCTCCACATTTTCAATGCATGAATAAGCTTGACCATTTCGAGATCATGAGTTGGGTAGTTCTTTTCATGTTTCCGCAGCTGTCTCGAAGCATAAGCAATAACTCTACCATGCTGCATCAATACGCATCCTAACCCAACACCAAAAGCATTACAGTACACAACATAACCATCTGGCCCTTCTGGAAGTGTCAAGACTAGAGCTGAGGTTAATCTGTCCTTCAACTCTTGGAAGCTATGCTCACAAGCATCATTCCACTGAAATTTAGCTGACTTCTGGGTTAGCTTCATCAACGGGGCTGAAATAGATGAAAATCCCTCTACGAACCTCCTGTAATAACCTGCCAATCCCAAAAAACTACTAACTTCTATGGGCGTCGTAGGCCTTGGCCAAGTCTTCACAGCTTCAATTTTCTGAGTATCAACTCTAATGCCATCATCTGAAATAACATGACCTAAGAATGTCACAGAATTCAGCCAAAACTCGCACTTTGAAAATTTTGCATACAATTCCCGAGTTCGAAGAATTCCAAGAACAATACGTAGATGATCTGCATGTTCGATTAAATGAGAGTATGCCGAATATTATCAATGAATACTATTACGAATAGATCCAAGAGAGGCCTAAATACATTATTCATCAGATTCATGAACACTACCGGAGCATTGGTTAACCCAAATGACATCACCCGAAATTCATAATGGCCATATCTCGTTCTGAAAGCTGTCTTCGGAATATCTTCTTCTCTAACTCTCACTTGATGGTAACCCGACCTCAAGTCTATTTTAGAGAACCATTTGGCACCCTGTAGCTGATCAAATAAATCACCAATTCTTGGAAGAGGATATTTGTTCTTTATCTTCACCTTATTCAACATCTATAATCAATGCACATTCGTAGGGAGCCATCTTTCTTTCTGACAAATAGGACAGGTGCTCCCCACGGTGACGAACTGGGTCTAATAAAACCCTTCTCGAGCAAATCTTTCAACTGTGCCTTTAACTCTTTTAATTCTGCCAGAGCCATTCGATAAAGAGGAATAGAAATAGGCTTGGTGTCCGGCAACACATCAATAGCGAAATCAATTTCTCTTTCCGGAGGAAGGCCTGGAAGTTCATCTGGAAATACATCCAGAAATTCATTCACTACCGGCATGGATTGGAAAGTTGGTGACTTTGCTTCGGTATCATGAACTCGGACTAAGTGATAAATATAGCCCTTAGCTATCATCTTTCTTGCCTTAAGGTAGGAAATAAACCTACCTCTTGAGAATCGTACTACCCTTCCATTCAAGCACGGGCTCTCCCGGAAATTGAAATCGAACTAATTTCATTCGACAATCAACATTTGCATAACATGAGGCCAACCAATCTATACCCATAATCACATCGAAATCTAACATTTCCAGCTCAACTAAATCAGCTTTAGTATGGCGATCACATATCACAATTATGCAATCTTTGTACACTTGTCTAGCAATCACGGGATCACCAACCGAAGTAGACACCTCAAAAGGTTTAATTGGCTCGGGTTTCACCCCAATACGACCAGCAACATATAGAGTAATATAAGATAAGGTAGAACCCGGATCTATCAATGCATACACATCATGAGAAAATACAGACAATGTACCTGTAACCACATCTAGGGAGGACTCAAGATCGTGTCGTCCCACTAAAGCATACATACGGGGCTGAGTGGCACCTGAAGTAGATGCTCCCCTCGCTCGCCGGAATCTGGGGGGAGTCGCCTACGGGCGCACCGAAGAAGAACCGGCCCGCGATCCGTGGCCGGACCCCAACTCTACCTCTCATCGACGGCAATCTCGCATCATGTGCCCAACCTGACCACGACGCATAGCAAGCATCCGAACCCCGACGACCTTGCCGGAATGTAATCTACCGCCGGATGCATCGCGGTGCACCGGGGTCTCCTCGACTATAGTCTACCTGACCCCGAGAACACGGGGCCTCGAACTCGACCCCGTCCCGAACGAAAGGAGCGATCAAATCTCCTACCCGTAAATCGTGGAGGAGCACTCGTCACCGACTGGCCTGAGTGTCTAGAATGTGCCTGTCTTGATCCCCTCTATAATCACTGCCTGCCCCCATAGATCGGGCCCTCTTACTTTGCCCTCTATCAATATCACGATCACCCCTTTGCGGAGGTTGTTGTCCTTCTAAATTCTGGGCATGGGCTTGAATACGGGAAATATCCATCCCATCTTGCAACGAAGCCGTCAAACAATCTTTGAACAAATGTGGCCCTAAGCCACTCACAAATCTATGCACCCGATCTCCCATGTCGGCCACCATAATCGGAGCATATCTAGCCAAAAAATTAAATTGAAGGCTATACTCCCGGGCACTCATACTTCCTTACTTCAATTTTAAAAATCTATCCGCTCTAGCTCGACGGACCTCAGGTGGCAAATAGTGGCGGATGAAAGCATCTACAAATTCTTGCCAAACGGGAAGAGGCGCATTCCCTCTTCTTGATGCTATCCAATTATTATGCCATAAGGCCGTCACGTTATACGATGCCAACTCCACGGATTCAGTTTCGGAGGCATGAATAATCTTCAATGTCCTCAACATTTCCTCAATAAAGCCCTGCGGATCTTCATCCGGCTTTGACCCGAAAAACTCCGGAGGATTCAAACTCATAAAGTCACGGGCTCTGGTATTAGCTGACCGATCACTTGGCCCTACATTCTGCCGCTGTGCTTAGGCGGCGACTAACTGCGTCAACAAATGAATAGCTTTGGTCACTTGTTGACCTAAAGTAGCCGGTGGAGGAACTGGAGGCATAGGAGCTGGAGCTGAAGCCCCTTCTTGTTCTTCTGTAATAGGCGGGGTGGAAGAAGCGTTAGATGGAGCCTCGTTATCGATTCACCTCGTCTACATTCATTGGCGGCTCTCTTTCGCCCGCTTTTTATCGTAGTCTTGCCCTTCTGGGCGGCTTTAGCTTTTCCCTTTGGCGGCATTTCTGAAATCATAGCACACTATTAGGGAGGATAAAATTTTATACACGGCTCTATCGCACGATCTTAAGATGAAAGATGGTCATTTTTCCTAAATGCCCTGTAGCCTCACATTTATTAGCGTGGCGCGCAACACACCATAAATAAGACTCTACTAGACACGGCTCGTAGACACTTCCTAGGGATCGCCCCCGCTCCGATACCACTTTTTGTCACGACCCGACTAGGGCCATGACGGGTACCCGGGGCTAACCACCGAGCACTGCTCATTCTCTTACTCATTCATACATATCACACATTTATTTATATTTCTTATGCTCATAATCATAGAAATACTATTTTTCATTTGAAACATATACACTTTATATACATAAGCCCTCCGGCTATCAAAATAGTATATACATATAATGAGAAACTGTGAGACCATACTACCCATACTACGTATCTACGAGCCTCTACTAGAGTACTAGACATAGGGACGGGACAGGACCCCGTCATGCCCAATATATATATATATATATATATATATATATATATATATACCAAAAGAATAATCAATGGCACCTTCGAAGCAATGGAGTGCTCTCAATCAGCTAATAGCTCCTACGAGTCTGGATCACCTCCCTGTCTACCTGCGGGCACGAACACAGCGTCCAAAGAAAACGGACGTCAGTACGAACGTTGTACTGAGTATGTAAGGCATCAACTATAATAATACATTAATGAAATAGGGAGGCATCAAATGAGGAGCAATCTGTAACTAACTGGGAATCATAAAAGAAATAATGCATCTTTGGCTTACTTTCATAACCAACATCATCATATCATGTATGCATATATGTATAGTTCGCCCGACCATATAGGTACGGTGTGATAATCATTAGCATTAGCCTGCGTCCAGGCCTCCCGCGTCCGAGGTACCATCTCATGCCGCCCACTAGTGGTATCTACCCATGCCATCTGGCCATGGTGTATACGCTGCCCGCCTTAGCGTGTCTGCCGGGCCATATAGGCTCGATGTAATATCATCATAATATACTCATCATAATGCATGCATGGAAACTCAAGGACAACTATACTTTATCGGGGTGACATAAGGTCGTGAACCCTCGATTACATTATGGAGCATTCATAAGTATTAACCTCACCTTGAAGGAATTAGCATATAAGGTGAGTGTATACAATAAACAACATCAATGGCTTATAGATAGCATCATTAGCTTTATAGGAACATCATATCATGAACTATAGAATCTGTAGACTTACGCTCATCGTCATCATTATCGTACTCATATTGTATCTCTTATCTCTATGGCTATTCATGAACAAGGACTCTTAGTTTTCTTGAAGATAAGAGATTCATGGAGAAGGAGGAAATTCATGCCATAAGATTTATGCCTTAGAAAGAAAGGACTAGCCTCACATACCTTTGTCGTTTAACTATTCTATTGCCTACTTGTTCTCCTTTAATGCACACGTTTTACCTTCAAGAGAATTCGTATCTACATTAGCTAAACAATTATAAGAACGTGCTTACTAAAGCTAGAGAAAATTGGGCAGCATTTCCTTTGTTTATATGACTTCCTCCATATTCCATATTAACTCCCAAACATTCATAACAACAATCATAATATCATAAACAACACTCATCATTCATTTGCATTATCCACATTTAGTAATTTCACTTCAATTTCCCCATAATCATGGTCATAGTTCACTATCGTGTTCTTTCACATATAATACTCATTCCATATTCTAAATGTCATTCATAACATATTCATAATCACAACATATCCATATTCATGATTCATTCCAACTACTACTCAACAATGACACTATTCCCACATTTATGACCTATTTTCTTTATTCTTCTACAATCCAAGTGTTTCAACTTATCAATACCTCAAACATCATGAAAATACCATGAAACTTACCTTAGATAGTGTAGGAACAAGTCTTGAGTGGCAATACTCTTCTTGGACCAAAACCCTAATTCACTTCTCTTGGAATTCCTTGACTTAGATGACTTTAATGTGTTTCTAACTCTTGATTTTTGTTGGTTTGATGAAGTTGATCATCAATTTCCTTTGGATTCTTGTGGATGAAGAGTGGAGAATATTCTAGAGGTTTCTTGACTTGTGGAGTGAAAATGAAATGAATTAAAATGAAGGGGGGTCCTTATATCAACGTTAAGTTCTGTCCCGACCAGAACATACAGACCAACATACGGTCCGTATATTTTATCTTATTTGTATGTCGGGACCGTATGTTTGGTCCGATTGAAGACCCTTGTTGCAGGCGGAGAACATACGGTGGACATACGGTCCGTATGTTTTGTACGACGATATGCGGCCGTATAATGCCCGAATATCGAAACTTGTTCTCGTCGACTCGTTTGATCTCCGATCCTTATGGAACCTTCTTGACACTTGTTTAACACCTCAATACCAATCTAAGGGACGTTATCACTCTTTCTCAAGGCATCATGAGACTCTCATTAATTCGATGCTCGTAAATCTTGTCCGACACACAACATATGACTTGCTTTCCTTAACAACTTGCTTTCCTTACCTTAAATGTCTTTGAAATCTCGTTTAGGGTCATCAAATGCTATTTCTTACTTATGAAAACATCGTATACATCATGCCCTTCGTTGGACTATTCCTTTGTACGTTAACGGGAAATTATTCGAGGTGTAACAAAATTGTCCAAGATCGACATGGAATCTGACGTGGCGCTGACAACTCGGTGAGGTGAACATCACATGGCATGCCACCTCACCACCCCCAACCCATTTACCCCTCTCTTCCCTTCTTCTTCCATCACTACCATTTCCTCCCCTTCACAACCTTTGCCACCATTAGCACGTGTTTATTTATTAAGTGGTGCTAATGGTGGCAAAGGTTGTGAAGGGGAGGAAATGGTAGTGACGGAAGAAGAAAGGAAGAGAGGGGTAAATGGATGCAAGTGGTGAGGTGGCATGCCAAATGTCCACCTCACCGAATTGTCAGCGCCACGTCAGATCCCATGTCCATCTTGGACAATTTTAACGGAGAAGGGTATATTTGAACCCAAAGTATAACAGAGGAGTATATTTGGATCCAAAGTATAACGGAAAGGGTATATTTGGACCCAACCCAAAGTATAACGGAAAGGGTATATTTGGACCCAAAGTATACCGAGGGATATATTTAACCCTTTTCTAATAGTACAGGGGTATATTGACCCTTTTCCGTATATTATTTTTTGAGATTTTATCCCCAAATTGTCAATAAAATTATTTATCTTATCAAAAACACATTTGAGATTTTATTTTAAATGAATATTATACTTATTATTAATGACAAGTACACATTTTTAAATCAACTATTTATTGCCAGCTTTGTCAATTAATATTATCATTGTAAAAGCTTACTCGCATTTGATTTTTACATCTAATTATTGAACATGTCAACATGTCTTTATATTCTTCAATTTATTAAAAATCAAATTCGACTTTAATGATGACTTAATTATGATAAATTACTATATTTTGGTATAAACACCAGGAATTTTACCCTTAAAGTTATTCGTGTTTCATTACTCTCACTTTTCGAATTGATTTTTTTTTTTTTTTTTTTACTTTACAACGGCTTTGTACCTGTTTTGAGCTAATTAGCTACGAATTGATGGGTTCGAGTCAATTTAGAACGAAAAATTCTAGACGAAATTGTACAATCAGTTAATAATACTCTACTCAATATTCTATCAAAGAAAAATATTATAAAAAGTTGACTATAACAAAATATTAATCAGAATCTTTGCATCTATAAGGCTAAAAATTCAAATATATAATTTTAAGGCCTCAAACTAAAATTCATAGTCTTTTAAATTTGCCAATAAATTTCATTTAGACACTAAAATTATGGTATGTTCTAAATGAGCATCGGAATATCCAAACATATTATGGTTCGACCAACTGAATACGCGGGATGAAATGTACAATGCAGTTTAAGTAACTGACAAATGACACCAACAATTTCAGTTGCTGATAATCATTGCATTTTTACTTGTAATTTTTTTTTAACCCCCCCCCCTCCCTCCCCCCCCCACACACATTTTACCTGGCCATTACTCGAATCTAAGTTAAAGGCAAATCCCTGTTTCTTTTGATCAAATAAGTTGCTGGATCCTTGATTACCAAAACCTATGAACAACAAAAAACGGAGATGGTGACCATAAAAACATGAAAACTTTATGTTGACTGAAGTATGCTTAAAACAACTAAAGCCTCAATTCCAAGCAAGTTACAATAGCTATATGAATCCTCATTGTCCATATCGCCATACAATGATTAATCATCATAAATTGATTGGCTTTACGCCGAGAATCAACCTTCCGCAACCATCCACTTTTATTTGCACTTAGGACCGGCAATTTGTAGACACAGTTAATTGAGTATTCTTATATCATGCTTTTAGTAATGAAAGATGGATAGAAAAACTAATAAATAGATTGTCTTGAGCAGCATTTACAAATACAAAGCAATTACCAGGGCAGAGTGTGGTTGCCAAGTGTAGAAAATGATGCTGCTATTTAGGATTGTTAGCAGCACAAGCAAAAGACAGAAACCAATGCTAGTCAGGCCTTACTTATGGTACATATATATTGGTAGTGCTCTAAACAACATGACTATCCCCCAGCCTATCGTTCATTCAAAACTTGAAATGCTTTGTTTGGAGCGATTTTCCTAATCATCCAGTACGAAAACAACACCATTCTTCTTGATGAAGTCATGTGTTGTGTGATCAACCACCTGCACAAGATGTACAATAGATTAACACATCCACAACAAGAATTCATGCATTCATTGAATATAACTGATATAGAAACAGCTATTCACCAAATGAGGTTTTATAGGCCAGCACCACCTTGACAATGTTAGTAAGTCCTCAACTTAATGGTGTCCGTTTAAGGATTTCCCAGCTTATTGTGTCAAAAGACTTATTACTGTTAGACCTAGCATTAAGATATCTAAAAATATTTCTGCAGCCATAAAAATACAAGAAAAACAGTATCCCTTCACTAAACGTTTAAACTTTTAAATAAGGCTATTTGCACATTTCAGCTCTATACCAGAACAATCAGGGAGTTCAAGTTCCACAATAATATATCAAAAAAATATTTCTCAGAGCTTAACCCAAAAAATAGAATGTGTCTCTCATCGGAAAAGGGGGAGGGAGTGTAGCAGTTCCAATATTATATGTGACAATGCCATCCTACAATGACAAGCTTATAGATGAGAGAGTTATAACATTTCAAAACACGTTAATATAGCTAGAAGATATTGTTACTTATGAATCAGAATATGACATGAAAAAACACAAATTCGTTTTTCAGTCACATCCCATTAAATGTGAAATGATTCCCAAAGATATGAGAGAAAAAGATGCTGATTCCCGGCCCTCCATACGTAAGTATTGCTCGTCTACATCTCTCATAGCAGGTCTCGTTTCAGAAGCCTTCATCTTCTAGATGATTATCTTTTCTAAAAGTTTTGGTTCATTAAAGCTACATACTGGCTTAAATCATTTATTATCAACAGAAGACTGTAGGCTTAAAAATAAAGAGCCAATAATAACGATATTAATGTTACCAAGCAATGAAAGGCGATCGTTCTGCTGGTTAGCCTAAAAAAATATTTCCACGATGCTTGTAATCAAAATTCGTAGATGTGAACAGTGTTGTGAAAGGCAAGCGCCTTCTCGCCAAAGGTGAGAGGCGTGGCGAGGCGTGGCGAGGTCACCTTCAAAAGGCGCGCCAAAGGCGCTAATGGCGCCGAGGCGAGGCGACAGTGGTTTTTTTTCTTTTTAAAAAAGAAGCAATTAAAAGAAGTTGAAGACTTAAATGAAACTTATTATCAAAAGAAAAACAGCGGCTAGGGTTTTTTTTGCCTCCTCCTCTCTTCTCCTTCAAGCTTTTCTTCTTCTTTCTTCCTCCTCTGCTTTCGACTTCTGCTTCTTCTTCAGTTCTTCTTCTTTTTTTCCGGCGATTCCTACTCTGTTTCCGGCGACTTCTGCATTTTTTTTTCCTTCTTCTATTCTCTTCTTCTTTTTCTGTACGCGTCCCTGTTTTTTCTCCTCTGTTTTTTTCTTTTTCTATTTTCTCCTCTTTTTTCTATTGAAGATCTTGAATTTGAATAGACTTTTAGTATTGCACTATTGCTTAAATTTTAGTATTGCTTATCACTTATGAATTATTGAGTCATTCAAGTTCTAGACTTTTAGTATCTACTATCTACTTTTAATTTTTGAATTGAAATATTTGCTAATATGTTATTGCTAGTGGGATTTTGATTATTTATATATGCAATTAAATATTTTAATTTTTTGGTATTTATTGGCGCCGCACTTCAAAAAGGCGAATATTTTGGCGCCGCACTTCAAAAAGGCGAGCGCCTCGCCGCTCGCCTCGCCTTAAGGCGAGGCAGGCCGTTGTCGCCTTTTGTCACCGCGCGCCGTCCAAAACACTGGATGTGAATAACTCATCAACTGTAATACAAGATTCTTACATTAGTATTGTTGAGCTCGAGATTGTAGAAGTCCATCTTGTCACCTGTAAATAATGGGCCAGCATGCCATGTACCATGATTCAGCTTTATAAACTTAGGACCTGAAATTCTGAAAGCCTGCACTTCATCAACAGCAGGAGGCACATAAAAGTGCCCACAATGTGACTGCACAATATCACTACCCTTGATATCAGTTGGATCCACAATAGATGGCTTAGCAATTCCAAGATACCACACATTGCCGCCAATTGATCCAAGACATTGGGTCACATTGGCATGATGCGTTATATTAGAAAATCTGAGCGATCGATCTTTAAGCTGCATAATGTAAAACCTGACAGAAAACATAGCTCAATTCACTATCTTAGTAACTAATCTAGCAAACAATAGTCGGATTCACTTTTTTTAAAAGAACTATTAGCTAGAATAACTAACAAAAAAGAAACAAAAAACTAGAAGGAAAATAAACTCAATGAAATATCAAATCCTTGAGAAACTAATTTAAATTCCAGGATGTAAAATCTTTAATATTGATTCCATAGTTTAATGGTTCCTCAGAGCACATGCATAGCCCCATAATTTAAAAGGTCTCCCATTGAGCAACCTCTTCTCCATAACCAATCAAGCTTTCTATTTTTTCGCTCACTTCTCATGGAAAACTATTTGAAATTCTGTCTGTCTTGTCAAGCCCTGGTTTGATCTCTGCTTTAATGTTGAACATAGATCTTTATTTTCCTTTTTTATTATTTTGTGGACTTATTGAGGAAGGCTGACGTGCACCAGTTTGTTAGTTAGTTACAGGTTGTTAGGAGTAACAGTAAACACTATTGGTTATTAGCAGTGTTAGTTGTATCAGTATAAATGGGCCTGTGTAATCGTCTACATTTCAGATTGAATAAGAAAGCTTTCATGTCTGTTGTTCCCCTGTCTCTTACCTCTTCTCTTCCCCAATCCATACACTCCATGGCCATAGCATGCGAGCTCCATTTGGGCAGTTACCTAGCTCTTAACATGGTATCAGAGTAGCAAAGGCTGAATCCCTATCTTTTCTTCTCCCCAAATTTCTCATCTAACTCATCAATGGCGAATCTGAGAATTGATCAAACTCATCCTCTTTATATACTCTGGGGTTCGTTTTGATCCAATTCAGCTCAAAGGTTCTGAGAATTACGGCTTATGGCGGCGATCGATGCAAATTGCACTTCGGGCTAAGAGGAAATTAAGTTTTGTGCTTGGTACATGCACGAGAGAGACATTTCATGCAATGCTATCGTTCTCTCGTGGATCATGAACACAATATCACCACATCTTCTCAGTGGTATTGTGTACACTTCAGATGCACATCTTGTTTGGGAAGATTTGAGAGAGAAATTTGACAAGGTCAATCGAATGAGGATTTTTCAACTGCATCGAGAAATAGCGACAATTTCACAAGGTGCAGATTTAGTCTCAGTTTACTTTTCAACAGCATCAAGTGTGATGCTATGGTACCTTCCCTAACTGTGGTTGCGACAAGTCAAAAGATTACATTGAACATTTACAGCAGCAGCGACTGCTTCGGTTCCTTAGTGGACTTGATGAGTCATATGATCAGACTATATGAAAACCACTGAACCGACTTTAAACGAAGTATATGCCATGGTGATTGAGGATGAGAGTCATCGACTACCAAATCCAAATATAAATGCCTTGGCTGAAGGAAATGACATCACTGCCTTGGGGACTGCTGGAGGTACTCAATCCAGATTCAGGAGGTATTTTGAAATTTGTGAATATTGCAAGTTAAAGGACATAGCAAAGAAAATTGCAATAGGTTTGTTGGTTATCCTCCTTGTTTCAAAGGTCGCGGAAGAGAAAGCCCAGCTGCAAATAATGCTCATTCCAGGGTTTCCATCAGAGAAAATGGTGATCCAAATATGCCACAAGGGCAATTTCATTTCAAAACTGGCAGAGGAGAAACAGGTCCACGGGGATATGATCAAACCAATGGGAATCTGGAACAAGTTCTTTTGATCCACTGGGATATGGTCAAGGTGCAGGGATTGCTAAGGCTGCTCCTATGTTATTTACTTCAAAACAATACAACCAAATCTTGAGAATGCTCAACAAGTACAACACAAATGAGGTAGCAGCAAATGCAGCAGATATTGTTACTTCTTTTGCCAGTGATGCTTCCAATAAGAGGAAAATCGATACAGGGACAACCAGTCGGCTGGTTGCTGATTATGCTATGTTGAATGAGGTCTTTAAAAAGGTGAGTCAAAAGGTGCACCTACCAAATGGCAGTAGAATACCTATAACACACATTGGTAGTTGCAAATTGGGACAAGGGGGATACATAACGTCTTGTCCATGTCTATGTTAACAAGAGAACTTGTATGTTTTATGGTATTCTATCCTGATTTCTGCTTGCTGCAGGACCTTCACACCGGGAAACTGAAGGGGATTTGGAAGATTTATGATGGTCTATACTACTGGAATAACACAATTAAGGAATTACACCGTCCTTGTTCAGCAGCCGTGAGCTTGAAAGGACAAGAAGAGGAGTTGTGGCACAGAAGGCTTGGACATGTTCCAAACAAAATTCTGAAGCAGATTTTTGTACTACAGTCTAATGTCAATAGTTGCCTATCATGTCATATATGTCCTTTAGCTAAACGATTAGAATTCCTTTTTCCATTAGTAGGAGTAGGACCCATAAACCATTTGATTTGGTACATGGTGATGTTTGGAGACCCTATAGATTTCCTCAGTTACCAATTTTTTTTTTTTTTTTAAAAAAAGAGACCCTATAGATTTCCTACTCATGATGAAAATAGATTCTTTCTTACTTTGGTGGATGACTGTAGTAGAATGGTATGGATATTACTTTTGAAGCAGAAGAGTGTTAGTGTTGTACTTCAAGATTTTCGCCTGATTGTCAGTTCAACAGTAATATCAAGATTTTCAGAAGTGACAATGGCATAGAACTTTTTAATCCTCATTACAAATCTCTGTTTAATTCTTCTGGTATGCTACACTTAAGCTCGTGTGTGCACACACCCCAACAAAATGGGGTGGTGGAAAGGCAGAATGGACAAATACTTGATGTGGCAGAGCACTGAAGTTCCAAAGTGGTCTACCAATCAGATTTTGAGGATTTGTGTGCAAAATGTTGTTTATATAATCAACATGGTGCCTTCTACTGTTCTAAAGAGAAGTCTCCTTTTGAAGTCTTCTATGGGAGGACGCCTAATTTGCAACATCTTAGGGTCATAAGATGTTTGTATTATGCTACCATTACTGGTGCTAAGTTTGATAAGGTTGGTCCCAGGGTAGTGGCAGAAGTATTGATGGGATATTCTAGCACTCAAAAAGGCTACATACTGTACAGTTCATCTGACAAACATTTCTTTGTTAGTAGGGATGTTCATTTTAGGGAAGGTGTTTTTCCTTTTAAATCTACACATTCTGCCATCCACATATATAATTTTCCTGTTCAGTCTACTGTCACAGATTCAGATATTGGATTCCATGAAGGGGATATTGATACTTCAGCACCAGTTGATCCTACCAGAGATGCTGATCATGTTTCACCACGTACTCAAGATGCATTCAGTCCTGATGCCTTACAGGATTCTCACATAGGTGGTAAAGATGCAATACCACCTCATTCAGCTCCGTCTATTCGCGGAGGGTCTCCGCTTCATGCAATTTTCACTCAACCTGCATTAAGGAGATCAGGTCAACCATCTAAGCCCCCAGAATAGCTACAGGATTATGTTCACGATCCTTTGCCTAGTTCTTCCAGAGTTGTTACTTGTCTATATCCTATGCGCAATTATATGTCCTACAATTCTATCTCCTACAATTCTATCTCAGCTGCGTACCTTGATCTTTGCCACTATTCAGCTGTGAGGGAGCCTGAGTCTTACTCAGAAGCTATGCAGGATTCAAAGTGGATTGATGTCAGATGTGACTCATGCAGTTCAAAATCTCAAAAATATTCACGCATCAACCAAAACACACTCATATAGAGGCTGCATTGAGAGTAATTAGGCACTTGAAGAATGAACCAGGATTTGGGATTTTACTATCTTCTAAAGCTTCAGAAGAAATGACAATATACTGGATGCTGAATGGGCTGCTTATCCAATGACAAGAAAATCAGTGAGTAGATTTGTAGTGAAGTTTGAAGATTCTTTGATTTCTTGGAAGTCAAAGAAGCAGAATACCATCTCTAAAAGTTTGCAGAAAGCACAATATCGGAGCATGGCCAATGCAATTGCTGAAGTAGTTAGTTGGTTTGTTTAAACAACTGAAGATGAAGCTGCCAACTAAAGTTGTTTTGTGATAGCAAAGCTGCACTACAGATTTTGGCTAATCCAATATGCCATGAACAGACCAAACACAAAAACAAATACAAGGAGGAATGATTGAAACTGAACATGTTAGCACAGATTTGCAATGGGCAGACATTCTAACAAAGGGATTTGGTCGAGCACAACATGAATTCTTATTGTCCAAGCTAGGAGTGTTCAACTTGTCCACTGTACACAACATGAGGAGGAATAGCATTGAGGTAGGTTGACGTGTACAAGTTTGTCTTCCTCCGTCCCAATTTATGTGGCACACTTTCCTATTTAGTTTGTCCCAAAAAGAATGTCACCTTTCTATAATTAGAAATAACTTAACTTTAAAATTCCCCATTTACCCGTAATGAAATGATATATAGCCACACAAATGTCTAAGTTTTGTTTTAGACCGCAAATTTTAAAAGTCTTTCTTTCTTTCTTAAAAACTTTGTGCCTAGTCAAACGGTGCCACATAAATTAGGACGGATGGAGTAGTTAGTTACAGGTTGTTAGGAGTAACTGTTAACATTATTGGTTATTAGCAGTATTAGTTGTATCAGTATAAATAGGCCCTGTGTAATCGTGTAAATTTTAGATTGAATAAGATAGCTTTCATTTCTTTTATTCCCCTGCCTCTTAATTTCCTTTCTGTCATTCCCCTGCCACTTAACTCTTCTGTTCCCCAATCCAGATACTCCATGGCCATAGCTTGCGAGCTCCATTAGAGCAGTTACCTACCTCTTAACAGAACTCTTCACTCTTGTATTAAAATTTACATTTTGATTTATCTAATTAAAAGAAAAAAGTCGAATAAACAAAAGATTTATATAACTAATCAAACTGAACATGAAGATCCATTTCATTCCAAGACTGTATAATTATGCTTTCCATCTATTTGTATGAAAATGGGTTCAATTGAAACTGCCTTACTCTCACTGCTCCAAGCAACAATCATTTTTGTTAAGAAGAATATCAAATTTATACAAGAAAATGTTACTCACTTCGTCCCAATTTAAAGTGTCTCACTTTCCTACTCTGTCTGTCCAAAAAGAATACACTTTTTTCAATATTTAGTAAGTTGATAATTCAAATATGTTAGATGACAAATTTAAAATCACAAAATTTAAAAAATATTTTAATATATTAAGCATATCCTAAATTTAAAACCACAAGATTTAAAAATTCTTTTAATTCTTAAAACTTCATGCCCAATTAAATTAATACTTAAATTGAGACGGAAGGAGTATTTGAGTTGGAAACCAAGAAGACTGACCTGGGAATGCCACGACTCAAGTCAAGCTGAGCATCACTCGGACCAAACTCTTCCCCATCAGGGGAGGCCTGAATTACCTGACCAAACTCTTTAAAACTTTCTGGGGTTGCTTCTATGGGTTTCAGCTTTACCACTGTCGTATTAGATTCCATTGATGCACAAAAAGAAAGCTGGATTAAGCCACGCCGAGTAGGCAATAGAGGAAGAGACGAGGATTGTGTGAGCAGTGCATGTTGTGGCCTAACAGATGGCGAATGTAATATCAATGGCTTCAATTTCAGCATCACTCCTCCACTAAGGGTGCCAAGTGGGCCGGGCCGGGCCATTTAAAGGTGGGCCACAAGGGGCCGAGCGGGGCTGGCCGGGCTTGGAGGGGAAAATGGTGTCCGGCCCAGTCCACCCCGGATGGGGGCTACACTGTGCTCTGGAAGGCTAAGGGTTATAGTTAGTGGGGTAATCTTTTTTTTTTTTTTTTTTTTTTAAGTTCTAATGCAAAAATGACGTTTGCGTATTTACTAATAATAATAAAATTAACATTTACATCTAATGATAAAATTGCTAAATTAAAAAAAAATTAGTCGTCGCTAAATTCAAAAAAGTTACCGTTGTAAATTTAAAAAACTAGTCGTTGCTAATTTTATTTGAACCCCTAAATTTATGAATAACTTCACTTTGGTCATATTTTCAGACAATAAATACCCCTCCATTCTTCTTCATTTTCACACAATTCTCTCTTTATCTAAATTTGTTATTCAACTAATGTACATTACTTCGCCTCCACCTTCTCCTCGAGTTCGAAGATCAACTTCAAGTGCGGTGTGGATGCATTTTGAGCGAGTAAATGAGGAACATGTCAAATGTCAACATTGTGGTGACATATATCTCCACAAGTCCGGAGCATCGGGTATTATTAGCCTATTTAGGGGGGGGGGGGGCGGGGAGTACCGGTGTGTTGCGTAGACACTGGTGAAAAGGCATGAAATTGAACTGAATGATTTATCAAAGGTATATTTGTTGAGATAAGTACCATCACAATCTAATATATACTATATACCGAAAATGTATCAAAGGTATATTTGTTGAGAAAACAAGATTGTCTAGCTTTAAAATATAATTTTAAAGAAACTAAAGTGCTTTCCGTAAAAAGAGACCTAATTTATTGGGATACAATGTTTTTAAAATACTTATTATTAGTAATAAATGTAGTACTTATCTTCTTTTTTTTTTTTTTAATTTGAAGTGGACGGGCCGAGGGGTGCCCGGTGGGCCATCACCGAGCTCTTTGGTGGGTGGTGGTTATAGCTATCCACTTGTCAATAGGCCGTACCCATAATAAATCACCCTAGCCCGGCCTCTTCCACCTCTTAGTGGAATTAAAAGGGTGGGCGGTGGTGGCGGGTTTGGTGGCAGCTGCCCACTTGACACCCTTATCCTCCACTCGGCTTTGACTTAATTATTCCCGCCTCTGGTACTAATTTGACTGGACACAAAATTTAAGGAATAATTCGAGAACCTCATGGTCCTAAATTAAAAACATATGTAATGTATTAAAATATTATTTAAATATTGAGGTTTTAAATAATATTTTTGAATTCTTAACTTATTAAATATAAAAAGAGGCACTTCTTATAAGACATATTAAAAAGAAAAGTACTATAGTTAAATTGGGACAGAGGAAATACTCAATAGATAAGGAATTATATGAAGCAACCATAGTGTTGAAAAAAAGCTCTCATCTCTCACCTCCTTTTTTCATGCAAAACCCTAATACTTAGATCTTAGGCTTGGTGAAAATAGCCTCCATGCTCGGTGTCCAGTCCATGATGGTGGCTGGCCAACCCTCACAAACTACGACTGTTCCAAATACCAATCCTAATTCATTATAATATTCAGATCTGTTTAAACCAAAAACCTTATATGATTCATTACAAAGTCAGATGCAATCGCTACCCCAAATTTCAATGAAACCAGTAACTTTCTTACATGGGGTGCCATACATTAAATACACTGAAGCAGAAGTTGATCAGATGAATGTCATTGAAAATCTTCAGCGTGCTATGGTAGGGAAATTTTCATATGGACAGCCAGATATTGAACAACTTCATCTCATAATCCCTGCACAATGTGGAATAAAAGGTGAGTGTAGAACAGGTTTTTTAAGAAATCGACATGTGCTTATCAGATTAACTCTTTTTGAAGACTTTGTGAAGCTCACATCAAAGCCTGTATTTACATTCAAGATAGAGGGGCATATTCGTACCAAATGTGACCATTGATCTATGATTCGAAGTTCAAGATTAACGAAGAAACATCAAAGACAATGGCATGGATTTCCTTTCCAAATATATTGCCTACATATTTTGTAAAGGAAACACTTTTTTCAATTGCATCTACAGGGTGTTCCTATACAATTGGATATGGCTATGATCAATAAGACTAGACCTAGTTGTGCTAGGGTTAAGGTTTTAGTAGATTTGCTAGCGGATTTACCCAAAACAGTGAGGATGGATATTGAAAACGAAAAAAACAAGAGCAATAAGGACTGTTAGTGTTTAGATTCATTATGATTACCTTCCTAAGTATTGGAAGGAATGTAAATTACAAGGGCATGATGAGCATGATTGTAGAATTATACATCCAGAGCTTGCTCAGTAAGACAATGAAAGGGAGGAAATGCCATAGGAGAATGACAAGGCAAAAGTTCAGAAAATTTCTGATGAAGTGCACAACAGTAAGGAAAGCAATAAAGATCTCCAGGAGAACAAAGAAACTGAAGCAAAAAAGGCCAAGCAGTTATAAGCAGAGGAGCAACAAAATAAAAAGCAGGCTAATGACAAAGGCAAACAAAAGCAAAAGGAGGGAAAGCAACAAGTATATGAAGGGAATAAGAATTATGGGAAATACAATCACAGAGGATACAAAAATCCGTAAACCTATTCTGCTAGAGTGTTAGGCAATCCGGGAAATTGGAATCCCATCAAAGACAACGGAAATTTCAATGTGGAGAAGGGAAGTGCAAATCAGAGGAAAAAGAAAGAGACAACAGTCACTGCTACATGCAACAAATTTAACACTTTGGTGGACTTGGAGGAGGAGCAAGAAAGTCATAATGAAACACAAGAAGGAAGCATGTATGGTAGCAATCCTATTAAGGAGACAGCTGGGCCATGGGTAGATGCTGCCTTTGGGAAACAGACAGAAAATAACAAAGCAATGGAGGAGCAGGAAAGGATAGATAGCAGACAAGAGCAAGACAAGAAGAAGGAGAAATGGGTAGGGGATAATCAGTCAGAGGAGATAGACATACAAGATTCAGAGAGAACAATTACATATAATATGGAAAATGCCAACAAAGAAGAATAATTTAACAAACAGAAGCATATTCATGAAGTCCAAGAGGTACTTCAACCCATAGAAGTACAAGATTCAAGTTCATATCAGCAAGTGGAATTATCAGTTGGGCAACAATTGGATCAAATGAAGGACTTAGTGGAAGTTCATAACATACACAGTCAAGAGGGTGGAAGAAAAGAGGTATCCTAATATAGATAAATACAAGCTAGTGTGAACTCAAGTTCAGAGCAATAGTTGGAGAAATCAGTTGGTCAACAAGAGGAGCAAAATAGTGAAGTACCTGATAAACCACTTGAAGTAGAGCTGAGTAGAAATTTGGATGCAAACTTGGGTAAAGGTGATACTGCAACTTCTGAAAACATAATCAACAAAGTAAAGAGGATAGAACACAATAGGATAGGGAAGCAATAGCACTCATGAGTCAGCAAAGTAAAGATGAATTGGAAAAAGAACAAGTAAGCTCTGGCAAACACAATCCTCAATTTGTAGCAAAAAACCATAAACCAGATAAACAGGGAGAGGAGATGTTTATAGAGGTAGACATCAGAGATGAAGGTGAAAAAGAGGTTAACAATGGTCTACTGAAGGACAACAATAAATGAGATGTTTCTCCTAAACACATTACAAAAGCAAAAACAGGACAACACAAAGCCAGGGATAAAAGTGTTCCACCCAAAACAGTGGGAGGAGTACTGTTATAGCCCGTACTTTGTACGTTTGGATATTCCAAAGTCGTCGTGGAAAGTTAAAGGCGAGACCATTCTCAAAAATTATTTTAACGGACGAGTTGTTGTAAATATTATTTATGACTATTATTGCACGGAAATGTTGTGAAAGGTTGAGGGCGAAAAAGGAAATTCGTAAAATGGGCCGTGAAAATAATGCGGAAGGCTAGGGACGAAATGATAATATTGAAGAAAGTCGTGGGGCAAAATGGTAATTTTACCAAGGGCTCATGAATTTAGTCATGTGATGGAAAAAAAAAGAAGACAAGTGGTCATCTTTGACCACTTTAGGAAATTCAAGAAAAGGAAAACTCTAGAAAAGAAAGAATGGAGGGGCTAAGTGTAAATTACAAAAAAATGAATGGATCAAAGCTTGCATGGCAAGACTAAGTATTCATCTTTATTTTAGAAAAATTCAAGGAAAAAGAGAAGAAAACTCTAGAAAGATGAAGAAGGGAACATGTGACCATTTTTATTATCTTGAGGGACTTAATTATAAATATATAGAAGTGGTGGAAGACTTTTATATATATATACATATATGAGAAGAAGTCATCTTTTTAGTTCAAGAAATTTGGATAAGAAAAACAAAACAAAAGAGAGGAAAAAAAAAAGTGGCCAATTCGGCCATACATGAGTGGGAGGGAAAAAAGATTGAGAAAATTTGTTCAAAATTATTTCCCTACTAATTGGAGGGTCCTAGCAAGGTGGTGTAGTTAGTGGAGCAAGAAAACATTCATTCTTGCAAGGCACAACTCTAGCCAAGTTGAAGAACTAGATGGAAAAGGTAAGGTTTCAATCTTCTTTTATATGTTATGAATGTTTGTGAATGTTGTGGTGTGTAGAAATGCATGGAAATCATAGAAATAATGTGTGTTGAAGGGTTGGCCGTGTGCATGGATGGTTTGTAAAGGCAATGGTTCAATTGTTTTATTTAGTATTTTAATTATTGTTGATGTTGTGAATGATTTGTATATGTTGTAAGGTGAAGGAATGGATGGAATATATGAAACTATGTATGTAGTGTTGTTGGCCGTGTGTGTGTGTGATGTGTAGGAAAAATGAATTAAATATACGTAGTAAATTGGTTGTTGTTGAAATGTATAGAAATGAGTGATAATGCATGAAAATCCATGGAAATGTATATATGTTGTGTTGTGGTAAGTGTGGTAATGTTGTGGCCGTGGTGTGTTTTTGTTGCATGGAGAAAGAATGAATTAATGCAACCTAGTATTTTAGTCGTCGACATTATGGATTCCATGACGTAAATGAAAGATTAATGGTTCTTGTTGCTATGGAAAAGATGTTGTGAGGTTGTTATAGGAAAATATGTAACTTTGTAGTAGCTTATGTTATTATGATAATGAAGTTGTTAATGTGCGCATTGTGATGATTGTTGATGAAATTAGAAGATGGAAACATGTTATGAGTAAGTATGTTAAAGGTTAGAAGGTTTGGATGAATTATGGCTTCGGGTGGAAAGTAGTATATTGATTGAAATTGTTAATGGGATTGTTGGTATGTTGTTAGTTTGGCGGGTTGCATTCCGGGATGTTTGTTAACGAAATCGCCAAGTTTAACTTGGTGGCATGATATATTTACGGTAGGAAGTCTGCCGAAATTTCGCACACAAGAACCAATTCAAGATTAGAGTTTCAAATCTCATGAATAGTAGTTGGTAAGCTTGACCAAAGTGAAAATTTTGGTGAGATTGAGACGGAGATTTGGAGTCCCAAGGTGAAGCGGAAAAGGTATGTAAGACTTTGCATTTCTTTCTTGGCATGTCTCAGATATGTAGTTCCGGTTTCGCGCCTCTAGAACCTTTCTAACTCCCGAAATCCGCGGTTGAAAAATAGTCACTATTTATTCGGTAACATTGAACCAAAGAACCGAAAGGTGTAAGAAAGGTCGAAACACCCTAGTACGTGCAAGAATAAGACCCGATCACTCTAAGGCTTTCATAAGCAATACTATGAAACGTATTACATGTAAATTGTCTACGCCGCCTCATTCGACCGAGGCGGGCCCACTATTCCCGAATTCTTTCTTATTGTCCCCTTTGACTTATCTTCATTCTATAGTTAAGAAAAGTTTTTGGTTATTATTTTAACTACTAAAGCATAATTGTTTTAACTAATCCCTCGATTCCAAAACATAATTTTCCTTCCTAAAAGTTTACAAAAGTGTTTTTCCAAAATATTCTTTTTCTTCAAAAACTAAGTTTTACAACATTGATAGTTTTTCTTATGACCTAAACAACGACCATGAATCTAAGATGCCTATGATTCTATGATGACTATGATTCTATGATGCTATGATGCCTATGATTCTACGACGACTATGATCCTAAGATGACTGCGATGACTATGATTCTATGACAACTATGATTCTATGATGTCAGATATGCTATGTCTATGACCCGATAAGCTATGCTATGCTCTATGTTGATAGTCTCGCCTTATGATTGTTATTCCTCCAAGGTGAGACAAAGTCGTCCGATTACTCCATAACGCGATCGGAGGTGTCCGACCTTACGTCACTCCGATAAGTATATAATTTTCTCGCTCTCTTGCATGCTAAATATGACCAAGGGTTGGGGGGATGGGAACTATGCATACTTGGGGATTGGGGAGGATCTGCATTTTATTGCCACACAGTGGGCGCTTATCATCCCGACGCGGGATGCCCGGACGCGGGATTTATGGCGTAGCCGGAGTATTCCGGCGCTATGTGGGCGAGCCGCCTCGTGCGGTACTATGACCCGATATGACCAAGTAAGCATGCATGGCATCCACCCCGAGGGCACTCATACGCACAAAGTTACTCCGATATTCTATGATATATTCTATGTTCTCCATGCCGTATATGATCCCTATGTACAAAGTCACAGAAGCTTGACATAACATATTCTATGTTTCTATGCGGTTGTTGTTCATGTATACATTTCTTACTATGTTATTATTCATGTCTTACATACTCGCACATTGTTCGTACCGACGCCTTCTTCGTGGGCGCCGCGTTTCATGCCGCGCAGTACACCCGCACGACGGAAAGCTAGCATAGAAGATGTTTCGACGAAGTTGGCGAACTCCGCTGCTTCCGGAGTGTAGCCGAGTCGCCGCACACGTACTATGGTCCATGATTACGAGCAGAGACTTTGCGCATGCAGTCGTGGGTTTAGAGTGTCGCCTTTAAAAAATAGGTAGTTCCACCGGGTTGATGTGTTATTTACTTTTAAAAAGGAAAAAAAAATTTACTATGTATTTTACTTTACTTTGTCTTATGATTCCACGAGAACATGTATGCACTAAGAGTCCGAGGGTTCGCTCGGCTCCGTATATGGGGTCGGGTGCCCATCACACCCTAGTAAAGTCGGGGTGTGACAAAGTGGTATCAGAGCAGGTCGGTCCAAGGGTTGTCTGCAAAGTCGTGTCCGGTAGAGTCCTGTTTATGGGTGTGAAGCCGGCCACATTTATAAATGTGGAGGTCGCGGGGCATTTAGGAATTGTTGACCTTCTTTCTGTCCTATGATCGTGCGATAGAGCCAAGTCCTAGGAAAATGGAATCTCCTATGCAGGCCTTACCTACGACGAAAGAAAGTGAGAAGTGATATGGAAAGTTACAAGGACAATTATTGATGTCGTTCGCCACCCGAGCCGGGGGCTCGGTAGATAGCCGAGATGAGTCGTATACATACGTAAACCCGCAAGGTATTGCTAATAATCTGTTGTGTGCAGATAGTGAAGATAATAAAGACGGCCCTACCGTAACGGGCATGTCTAAGAGAAAGAAGCGTGAAAAGGAAATACGATAAATAGACAATAAACGAGATGCGATGTTTCGGAAGTGGTTATGGATTTGGCACGACGACGAAGGTGCGATCACTACCCGGGAACCCGAAGGCCCGGGATAAAAAGTGGTTACACAAGTGAAAGGTGAACATTCGGAATCGAAAAGGGCAAAATAGTAATTTCAAAGAAAGGACGTGTTATGAAAATATTCCGAGAATCGGTAAGACTTCAACTTGCCCGAGGATATGTAATAAAGGCTATACGAGGAAGTGGACGCAATTATATCGCGTTAAGACACCAGATTTTACCGCAGTTTCGAGGTTAAGCGTGCTCGGTGCGAGAGCAATTTCGTGATGGGTGACCCCGGGGAAGTTGCAAGAAATTTTACATATTCGTGCATATGAGACAAATGAGAAGTTAGGGTAGCTTAAGGTAAATTTGAGTATACGGGAATGGCTGGGAACCCTAAGAGGTCACGTGAGACGAGGCAGACTAACTCGGTGAAGAGACAGAAAATACATTATAGCCCCGGGAATTAGGATAGGCTTGAACAATGTTTGAAAATAATTTGAGGGCTAGTTGATGTTAATTATATACACGTATATATGAGTGTGTGAGATATCCCAAATATGATTGTATCGGTGAACCTGTGAATCCCAACACCAAAGTTACGATACGAAAGGCATTAATCGAGCAAGTGGTACCGAAGTTCGAGTGACAAGAAGAGTAAACGGTACAAGTGCCGTAAAGTAAGTCGTTATTATCCTACTATGGATTGAGATTGGGAATGAAGATACGAGACGAAGAATGAATGAATAATGGTATAGGCGCGCCCCAAAAGGGGGAAGCAAAGCGAGAGGAATGTAAAGATAAGGTATAGACGGTTGATGCGGTAATGTATTTAATATGAACACTTGAGTGCTAAGGAGGCCCTTTACCGAAGTGAATTGGTAAGGTCGGGGAAACCGACAACGAGCGGATAAGTCCGGATAATGTTTAAGGTAATATGAGGAGTTCGCACAAACTTCGAGTAGTGCGACGCCTTTAAAAATGGACGTGTATGAAGAGGAAGAGTATGACAAAGAGGATGATATCGGATAACTTCGAGAGCTAATATAAAGGATGGGAATAGTTTTAAAAGGAGCTCCCCCGAGGCGTTTATGAGACCCCCGTAAGATTAGTCGAACATTCGAGGACGAATGTTCCAAAGGGGGAAGGATGTTATAGCCCGTACTTTGTACGTTTGGATATTCCAAAGTCGTCGTGGAAAGTTAAAGGCGAGACCATTCTCAAAAATTATTTTAACGGACGAGTTGTTGTAAATATTATTTATGACTATTATTGCACGGAAATGTTGTGAAAGGTTGAGGGAGAAAAGGAAATTCGTAAAATGGGCCGTGAAAATAATGCGGAAGGCTAGGGACGAAATGATAATATTGAAGAAAGTCGAGGGGCAAAATGGTAATTTTACCAAGGGCTCATGAATTTAGTCATGTGATGGAAAAAAAAGAAGACAAGTGGTCATCTTTGACCACTTTAGGAAATTCAAGAAAAAGAGGAAAACTCTAGAAAAGAAAGAATGGAGGGGCTAAGTGTAAATTACAAAAAAATGAACGGATCAAAGCTTGCATGGCAAGACTCAAGTATTCATCTTTATTTTAGAAAATTCAAGGAAAAAGAGAAGAAAACTCTAGAAAGATGAAGAAGGAACATGTGACCATTTTTATTATCTTGAGGGACTTAATTATAAATATATAGAAGTGGTGGAAGACTTTTATATATATATACATATATGAGAAGAAGTCATCTTTTAGTTCAAGAAATTTGGAGGAAGAAAAACAAAACAAAAGAGAGGAAAAAAAAAAAAAGGGCCAATTCGGCCATACATGGTGGGAGGGAAAAGATTGAGAAAATTTGTTCAAAAATTATTTCCTACTAATTGGAGGGTCCCTAGCAAGGTGGTGTAGTTAGTGGAGCAAGAAAACATTCATTCTTGCAAGGCACAACTCTAGCCAAGTTGAAGAACTAGATGGAAAAGGTAAGGTTTCAATCTTCTTTTATATGTTGCGAATGTTTGTGAATGTTGTGGTGTGTAGAAATGCATGGAAATCATAGAAATAATGTGTGTTGAAGTGGTTGGCCGTGTGCATGGATGGTTTGTAAAGGCAATGGTTCAATTGTTTTATTTAGTATTTTAATTATTGTTGATGTTGTGAATGATTTGTATATGTTGTAAGGTGAAGGAATGGATGGAATATATGAAACTATGTATGTAGTGTTGTTGGCCGTGTGTGTGTGTGATGTGTAGGAAAAATGAATTAAATATACGTAGTAAATTGGTTGTTGTTGAAATGTATAGAAATGAGTGATAATGCATGAAAATCCATGGAAATGTATATGTTGTGTTGTGGCCGAGTGTGGTAATGTTGTGGCCGTGGTGTGTTTTGTTGTTGCATGGAGAAAGAATGAATTAATGCAACCTAGTATTTTAGTCGTCGACATTATGGATTCCATGACGTAAATGAAAGATTAATGGTTCTTGTTGCTATGGAAAAGATGTTGTGAGGTTGTTATAGGAAAATATGTAACTTTGTAGTAGCTTATGTTATTATGATAATGAAGTTGTTAATGTGCGCATTGTGATGATTGTTGATGAAATTAGAAGATGGAAACATGTTATGAGTAAGTATGTTAAAGGTTAGAAGGTTTGGATGAATTATGGCTTGGGTGGAAAGTAGTATATTGATTGAAATTGTTAATGGGATTGTTGGTATGTTGTTAGTTTGGCCGGGTTGCATTCCCGGGATGTTTGTTGCTTGAAATCGGCCAAGTTTAACTTGGTGGCATGATATATTTACAGGGGAGGTGCTGCCGAAATTTCGGCAGACAAGAACCAATTCAAGATTAGAGTTTCAAATCTCATGAATAGTAGTTGGTAAGCTTGACCAAAGTGAAAATTTTGGTGAGATTGAGACGGAGATTTGGAGTCCGGCAAGAAGCGGAAAAGGTATGTAAGACTTTGCATTTCTTTCTTGGCATGTCCTAGATACGTAGTTCCGGTTTCGCGCCTCGGGAACCTTTCTAACTCCCGAAATCCGCGGTTGAAAAATAGTCACTATTTATTCAAAAGAACATTGAACCAAAAGAACCTCGAAAGGTGTAAGAAAGGTCGAAACACCCTAGTACGTGCAAGAATAAGACCCGATCACTCTAAGGCTTTCATAAGCAATACTATGAAACGTATTACATGTAAATTGTCTACGCCGCCTCATTCGACCGAGGCGGGCCCACTATTCCCGAATTCTTTCTTATTGTCCCCTTTGACTTATCTTCATTCTATAGTTAAGAAAAGTTTTTGGTTATTATTTTAACTACTAAAGCATAATTGTTTTAACTAATCCCTCGATTCCAAAACATAATTTTCCTTCCTAAAAGTTTACAAGTGTTTTTCCAAAATATTCTTTTTCTTCAAAAACTAAGTTTTACAACATTGATAGTTTTTCTTATGACCTAAACAACGACCATGAATCTAAGATGCCTATGATTCTATGATGACTATGATTCTATGATGCTATGATGCCTATGATTCTACGACGACTATGATCCTAAGATGACTGCGATGACTATGATTCTATGACAACTATGATTCTATGATGTCGTATATGCTATGTCTATGACCCGATAAGCTATGCTATGCTCTATGTTGATAGTCTCGCCTTATGATTGTTATTCCTCCAAGGTGAGACAAAGCGTCCATGATTACTCCATAATGCGATCGGAGGTGTCCGACCTTACGTCACTCCGATAAGTATATAATTTTCTCGGGCTCTCTTGCATGCTAAATATGACCGGGGGTTGGGGGGATGGGAACTATGCATACTTGGGGATCGGGGAGGATCTCTCGTTTTATTGCCACCGGTCACCGGCTTATCATCCCGGACGCGGATGCCCGGACGCGGGATTTATGGCGTAGCCGGGAGTATTCGGCGCTATGTGGGCGAGCCGCCCGTGCGGTACTATGACCGATATGACCAAGTAAGCACGCATGGCATCCGCCCCGAGGGCACTCATATGCACAAAGTTACTCCGATATTCTATGATATATTCTATGTTCTCCATGCCGTATATGATCCCTATGTACAAAGTCACGTTTGACATAACATATTCTATGTTTCTATGCGGTTGTTGTTCATGTATACATTTCTTACTATGTTATTATTCATGTCTTACATACTCAGTACATTGTTCGTACTGACGCCCCTTCTTGTGGGCGCTGCGTTTCATGCCGCGCAGGTACACCCAGACGACGGAAAGCTAGCATAGAAGATGTTTCAGGCCGAAGTTGGCGAACTCCGCTTGCTCGGAGTGTAGCCGAGTCGCGCACACGTACTATGGTCCATGATTACGTTAGAGACTTTGCGTACAGTAGTCGTGGGTTTAGAGTGTCGACTTAAAAAAAAAAAACAGTTCCACCAAGTTGATGTGTTATTTACTTTTAAAAAGGAAAAAAAAAATTTACTATGTATTTTACTTTACTTTGTCTTATGATTCCACGAGAACATGTATGCACTAAGAGTCCGAGGGTTCGCTCGGCTCCGTATATGGGGTCGGGTGCCCATCACACCCTAGTAAAGTCGGGGTGTGACAAGTACAAACAAGAAAAGCTTATGCCAGAGGAGTTTCCCAATGAATAACTCATTAATATGGAATATAAGGTCTCTAAACACTCAATAGGCCTTTGAAAGGGTAGTGCTATTACATAGGGGGGGGGGGAAAGCTTAATTATGTTGCTTTAATGGAGCCTTTCCAGCATGTGAGACATATTGATATGCATAGACTGTGGTTGAATATAGGGATAGCTTGGCACAATGTAAAGGGAAAGATTTGGTTGTTTGTGGAAGTAGATATACAAGTTGAAGTATAGAGAGATACTGATCAGTTGCTTTAATTTGGGCACCTTGAAGCCCTCTGGTAAATCCAAACCCGGATTCATACAGAGATCGTCATAACTCAGACCAGTCACTTTGCGGGTGGCTCTTGTAGATTGTTCAAGCATTTCAGCTACTTTGCATTTCATTTCTTTGTCGTGCCTATCTTGTTCGGCTCTCCAGGCCTCCTCCATCTCTTTGTAGTTGTTGACAGCTAATTTTGGACCTCCTATAATTTATTTCAATCACTCAGAGTCCTTGGATAATAAATAAAATGAGCTGGGCATCTTGAAAAATTTAAATGATTTTTATAAATTGTCCAAGTCAATATTTCGCGCCCTTAAATTGATAAAAGGGGATTTTCATGGCATCATAAATTTATTTGGAAATTAATGAGTACTTTTATGATATTTTATGAGATATTTGTAAAATTTAATTAAAAGAGAGAGAGAGAGAGAGAGAGAGAGAGAGAGAGAGAGGGTCTTTGTTGAGAAGATAATCATTTATTTAATTGTTTAAAATTGTCAAGAAATCAAAATTTTGCAAATACTTTGTTTCTTTTAATCCATGAAGTTTGAGTAATTTAAGTAATTTGAGTAATTAACCATTTAACCCTTTAAATCTCTAATTTTTATATAATTGCATGATTTGTCAAAAAATATGCATAATTGCCCATAGATGTTTTAATTAGGCTAATTAATTAATTAATTAAATGATAAATATTGCAAATTGATCCCTTTTATTTATATATTATTTATTGACTAAATATTTTGTCATGCCCAATTAAATTAATCAGTTCATGATTTAAAGAAATTAGGGTTGTAAAATTATCCTCTTAATGGTTTTATTTGAAATAACCAGTTTATTGGTTCAAATTTGTTAAGGTCATTTAATTTCAAAATTTTGCTAATTAAGTTAAACAAGACCATAATTGAGATGATCAGTGAGATTAGAATTAATTAAGGCCATGTTTGTAATTTTAGGCCCGTAAACACAATTTGGTCAGTTTTTTAAACTATTTTAATAAAATGATTATGTCTTAATTTTTCCTATAATTAAAATTTCATCAATTTTGATATTTATCTAATTAGTTATTTTTTATGCGTACCAGGTATACATATGTATACACCAAGTATACACACATATATATATATATACACAAGGTATATATATATGTGTGTATACACTTAGTGTATACATATTTGGCCCCTTCTAATGTTTTAAATTCGGACCTAGTCCAGCCCAAAGCCAGGCTGAGACCCGGCTCAATTCCATTTAAATGGATAAGAGGGGGTATAAATAACCCCCCCCCCCCCTCTCCCCGTCTCTCTCTCTTCCCCCTTTGGTGTAACCCTCGCGCCGCCTTGATTTTTTGTCGTCTCTTTCCGCCAAAAATGGCAAGGTTGCGGAGCATAGCTGACGAATACAGCTATTACATGCTTGTTATGGTGAAAGCATTAAATGTTTCACTTGATTTCATGATCTTTTTACCCAAACATGGTAATGCATCTTTGTTTTTACTCATTTTTCAGATTTTTCTTACCAAACTAATGATTTTCTTTTGCTTTTAGGTTATATTGTTTATTATTCTTCGTAATTTCCTATTGGTTCATGGCTGTTGGTTCAGATCGACCCAAGAAGGGTTAGATCTGACCGCACGTGTTGTTATACCTTTAGATCTGGGTCGTTGACTTCATTTTACTGAGTGTTCGATGCTGGAAATGGGTTTGTCCCACATCGTTCGTGATAATGGATTTTTGGGGTTCCATTTATAGAACCCCACTCAAAAAAAAAAAAAAAAAAAGAGGTCAGACAACAAGGAGAAAAAATAGTGAGATAGAAAAAATAGAGGAAAAATTCGAAAGTTGAAGAAGTTGGAAAATTTCAATTTTTCAAAAGCTTTTTAGTAAAAAAATTTAATACCTTGACTGGAAATAGTTGGAGTTTTTTTCTCAGTTTTAAAATATTTTCTTGCTTTATTTTATTTTCACGTGGTTGAGTGTTGAGGTTGGAAGCACAAAGCTCCTAAGTCCATTCTTTTCGTGGCTACGCACATAAATGGTAACGTTTGATTCATTCTTTTTTTTTTTTAATTTAGAATTTGGTCTAGCCTATGCTGTGTTTGCATTAGTTAGATTGCTTGTGGTTTGATGCTTGCTAATGTTGTTTCTTATTGCTAAAGGTTGCCCTATTTAGTTGTGTGTTTAACTTATGATTTACTTGAGGCAAACATAATAGAACCAATATGAATGTTATGTTGAAACTCATTAGAAAGTAGGCTGGTTGGACTTCCTATTGGTTTGCTTGTTTATGTAGCTCTAATGTTCCATGTCTGCTGTGAAGTGGTGTGGTTGAAGTACCTTGAAAATTCATTTTTTCTTTTCCTTCCTTCTTAAATGACCTTACTCACATAGAATAGAGTAAAGATAGGATTAGTTAACAGTTTGTTTCTTTTGTCAATTAATATCCATATTTAAAATGGAATCAGGTTCAATCTTGGTTTGTGAATTGGTAAACTATTGAAGGAAAAACTTGTGTTCATGTTCTCATTTAGTGTAGGCCAGAGTGTGTGCTAATTGTCTATGATTTATAGAAATCCTAGAACTAATATGATTAAGGAGCTTGAGTGAACTTGTTGCTTAAACATATAATGTTCATAACTTCTCCTGTGTAGTCCATGTCACAAGTCCTTCATCTGATCTTCTCATAAGTGTTATTTTTTTTTTTTGGCAAAAAAGGGAAAAAAATGAAAAGGAAAGGGTCAACTTCAGGAACTGTAAGACCAAGTCATCATTTGAAGATTAATTAAATGAATCTAATTAGTCTAACTAGCTAGCAAGATGGTTATTAGTTTGTAACTTAGTGATCACTTTTGGAATTGAAAGGTATAAAAATGGAAGGGAATAGTTTGTCCACGATGAGAGTCTGTTCTGCTATCTTTGATCTCTTGTTTGGTAGTCCTATCCCCATCATTTATCTTGTCTAACTAATGAAGTAATTTGTCATGAAAGTAGACTAATATGCCATACACTCTTGTATCTATATTGATATTTATTCATGTATAAACCCTAGTTTGATAGATGATCCTATGTGTTCAAAGCTAACAAGTCCAAAATATTAAGAGAAGGTTGAAATGAAGTAGTTTGGTCATGTTTGGTCAAGTTCCTAAACAGTTTAGACATTGAGGCTTTTCTTTCCTTGTTTTTTCTTTTTGAAACAAGAGTTCTGTTTTATTTTCTTTGAGTATGAATGAAAAATATGGTGATAATAACTCATGGTCCCTGATTTTCTAGGCTTAAAAGATGGAAACAAGTAGGAAAGATCTTATAAGTCTAGTCTGAGTGAAAGAAGAAGATAAAGAGAAAAAAAAAAAGAAAAAGGAAAACTATAGTTTAAACCTTAAGAAAATGTTTTGACTTTGATATATGAACTGCACAGTCTTCTTTTGGGACGTGCTCAAGGATAATAGAAGAGGACCATAGGTGTAGATGTGTGGGTTGAAACCACTTGACTAATGGGAAAGTCTTTTAAAGACATATTAGGAGAAGATTAAGAAAGGGTCAAGTATGACTTGACCTATAGTATCTTTCTTCCCAAAATAAGAGATTGTCATGACATTCTTCATAAGTCTATAGGGTGTAAATTGTTACCTTTGCACGCTTGGTGTTTTCCTTGCCATTTCGCTGCGTTAAATGGATCCTAAAAATGAGTTTCTTATGTATTAATAACTGTTCACTTAGATTAATAAACCTGGCCTTGATGTTTGACTCTGGGATTTAAATAAACTCTGTTGACCTGTTGAGATATGTCTTAGGGGTGGGTTGATTAGGCTAGATAATATATGGTAATTTGAAAGATTTTAGTCTTTGCTTAAAAGAGGAAAGAGGAAAAGGCTTTCAAAAAAGGAATACTATTTGTTTGGAAATAAAGCAAGAAAAGTTTTATGTGGATGATATAATAAGGTATAACAGACTCCTTGATATTTGGTTAGGCTGGGTTCATAATTAAGGTCTTTATGTAAATTCAGTGTGCATTGATTTGATTTCAATTTTTGTTTAAAAGATGGTCTATTTTCTCCTTTTTTCTAAGTAATAGTAAGACCTTAAAAGTAAGGAAATCAGTGGCTTACATCAATTTAAGGTAATAGTATAGTGTCTTAGGGGTATATTTGACTCCTTCTTTTTGATACTTTAGATAATATATCATGTTTTCCCACTTTGAGATATGTTCTTGAGTTTGTTAGTCTAAAGTCCAATTAGAAGATAGAAACTGAACTTAGTCATATTGGATAGATGTGTTTTTCCCTTTATGCAGTCTTAAAAACCAGCTAAGGGTACATGAACAACAAGTAAACTTAGAAGTAACACTAGGTGAGTCAAGAATACTTGTCCAGTTTGAAAAGGAAAAAAAATTAGGAGTAGGTCACTGCTTGTGAATAAGTCTAGATCATGTGCATCTTCTTTTAAAATCAACCTGTTCCTTTTCTGCAATAAAACAGGACCAGGGAAAAGGCCTAAAAAGGATTGAAAACTCTGAACTTTGAATGTTGAATCTTCTGTACGTCCTTGGGACTGTGGGACTTTCAAATTGCTTAAGGTGTATGTGAAAAGTGTAGTTGCTATACTCAAAATTATATATCTTACATAGAAGCATTAGAACTCAAAGTCTCTTGGCCTTGTCTACAGATTGATCTTGATTGGAATTCCAGTTTATTTGTGTCTTAACCTTCAACTGAACTGTGTTGAAGGTGATGCAGTACCTCACTTGTGTTTGTCTCAACGAAAAGAACTCTGATTTCATCTATTTGAGTTTGCCCATATCCTATCTATTAGAATTACAGCTTTGCTTCTCTTGTCTATTTCCTGCATTCTGTGTGAGAATCACATAGGCTTTAAAATATGATCCTTAAAAGAATGTCAAGAACCTTTACTTGGGCTGTGCATAGGAAATCTTGTCTAATTTGAAGATTTTGTCTAAATAATTCTATATGTACTCTGTGAATGCCAGATCTGTTGCCCTTCTCTGTTGTATTGTGCCATGTATTGAAGTTAGTTTATCCTATGTTTATATGCCTTTACACTTTGCCATATCTGCTTGATTCAATACTGTTAGGAATTGTGCTACTCCTATGTGATTGTTTGTGTTGTGATTACTTGGTTTAGTTCAGACTTGGTCATGTTATACCCATGCAGATTACTAATGTTATACCCATACAAATTACTTTCTTTTCCATGTTTAAATCATACTTGGTGTCTTGGTCTTGGCTCATAAGAGTAATCTGCTTGTTGAGTCTATCCATCTCTTCTTTTCTTGTTTTCATTTGACTTATAATTGTTCTATAACTATATATATTGGGTCTATCCTATTTATTCTAAGCCATGTGAGTGCGTATGTGGATCTATGTCTTCCATGGTTATTGTTGGTTGAGAGAGGCAGTTTAGGTGGGAGGGGGGCTTAGTTTGAGCCTTCCCCTAGTGACCGACTACCATGCCGGAGGTTCATAAAACCTCTTGGAACTTGTGCGGCATCAGGAATAAGAGGGGTGATGACTTGGCCTTCCCACTACCTAGGTTTGGGGTTTGAGTTTAAAGACATGAAAATACATATGCACATTATATGGGTTTGTGAATAAATAGGATATTATGCATGTATGTGTGTACCCTTTTGTATAGAATAGGATTTGTAAATGAATGGGACACTGTGTATGTATGTGTGTATAGTTATATATATGATAAGAGCAGTAAAATATAAACTAACCGGGGTCTATGTTTCTTTCACCCTCTACTGCATGGCCATTTAGGCTAAGGTCCAACCACCCTATTGGGTCAAAGGCCCCATAGGGAAATTCTTTCCAGTTCGTTGAGTCTAAGGAGAAAAGAAAGGGAAGCTCATATATTCAAGGCCCAGTCATGGGTGAAAATGACACAAAGGCCCAACCCGGGTGCCCCAGAATGAAACAGACAATCCTTCTTTAGCTTGGCCCGCTAGTCTAGGATTTCCAAGCGGTCTCAATTGGGCAGATTTTTCCAGTGCTTGCCAGCTTTTGGAAGATGCTCGTATATGGATCCTTGAAGACAGTGAAGTCATCATGCCATATATGGGTGTCTAGCGTGATTCCTTCACTTGGAATGACCATGTCATATACCAACAAGGATTGTGGCCCCCACAAGTTGCAGATCGTCTTGTTATCAATCAATCCTATGATCCTCTTCTTGAGGGTCACATATTCATTAGCAATGTGGCCAGGTTGATTCTTATGGAATGGTCACCTTTTGTGCGCAAAGTGGTAGCTTCTCGTAACTGGTGCATGCGGCCCCCGCACTCTTCATTTTCTCATTAATTTCCTTGACAAAATTGATTTTTCCTTTTAACCTATAGACCTTCCTATGAAGCGACTCCTCATTTTCTGCCTTGCTAACTGTGTGGACCACAGGGGTGGTGTTAATTTGGTTCTCTTGAACGTCCATGGTAGAAAGTCAACCTCTAAAAAGGTGTAAACGGTTAGTCTTTAGTAGATGGCACTTGGCTAATTGGCATTTCTTGTGTCTCTCTTTGGGCTAGTGGTCAGAATATAGAGTCAATCAATCATTTAAATGGATTACAAGAAGCACAAAAACACATGATCACACAATCAATAATTGCAATAAGTTATGCTACTCGTGTTCTTAAGACCTTTTTAAACCAAGGTCATCCTAATTGATTTTGAAACATAATTGTGCCATTTGTATTAAACCATTTCCCAACCATAGCTTTCATTAATAATATTTTTCCCAAAGGGGTTACAAAAGATGATAAAGCATAAAGTAAAATCAACAGAAGTGGCCTCCTGTGGCAGATGATGAAGCTCTCTCGGTCCTAGTCTTCTTGGCCCTTCGAAGGACGGTCTGGATTCGGAGATGAGTCGATGTTAATAAATCATCCTTCAAGAATTCTTTCTCTGTAAATGTCATGGGTGCGGTCTCATCCATTTCTTTCTACATTCGATCATCGAGATCCTCTAAGCACGTTTGTGCGAACACCAACCCATGTGTCAAGCTAGCTATGATGGATCGATCATGTTCATTCTTCTCCAAGTATTTGGAATCCCTATCGTCGGCTCGCCTTTGAATCAAATGGGCCTTGATCTCAGCCTTGGAGGACTTGTCTTGAATATAGTGAAAAAGGTTGGGTCGAGGGGCAAGGGTGCCCTGAAAATGTGCCCTCAATCAATCCTTGTAGCCTTCGTCACACTCGGGGATAAACCTATCATGAGCCACAGTCTCAGAACCCCAAATTATGCGACCGCTCAACTCTCAGACTATAACCCTAGGATTTTGAATCATATCCTCCTCATAGTCTATGATATACTCTCCCATGTTCCTTACTTTGGGTATTATTTGGGTTTTACCAAATTGTTTCAAGATCCTAGCAGGTGCCTAAAGACCGGTCCTTCAGATTCCCGTAAGTGGTAAGAACGGGCATTTTCTACCTCTAACTACAACTTTATCGGATATGAAATTGGGAACATCCATTGTATGTTGTCTTATTTAAGCCTTGAGAAAATGAAGGCCCAATCCTGTTTTGTGTGATACCTAAAATTTAGACAGTGGATCTGAGCCTATCCTTTTTATTTTGGTCGCTTAGATATTGGGTACCCTCGAATTTGTTCAAATGTTTGATGATCCACCACTATAATAGAAAATTCCACCCTTGGAAGTACTTGTAGTGGTTTTGGCATAGGCTTAAGGCTCGGTACATATCGGCAACGATGATGGGGACCAAGTCAAAGTATTTGGTTTCTTCATTTGTGGTTATGACGTGAAAAATAGCATTGGTGACTGTCAGGTATCTATGGCTTGGTTTCTATCTTTGGGAAATACCATGAGTCTTAATAGGGATATGGCAAAGCCTATAGGTTGGGTAGCTTCCCAATCAACAAAGGTTCCGAATTCTGTCGAATACCCTATGAATCCCTTTTTGGTTCCAAATCAGTTGTACAAATCCCTAAAGGCTATGGTTGGACCAAAGATCCAATTGGTATGGAAAAGGATAGTAATTTCTGGATTTGATTAGGACTAGGCTAATGTTACACCTCAGAATTTCGGGTTGTTGCACGGTAAACAGACTAACTCAAGTTAAGGTGGTTATGGTGTCCCTACAAGTAAGAAGGGATACTTAATGATTCTAATTAAGATTGCAAGGACACTTGAGGAGAGGAAGGAAAGCTCGTTGGACAAAGTTAAGGCAGAGAGTGTCTTACCCCGCGTACAAATGTACCAGCAGGTATTCCTGGTAATTCACAGGACTATAAGTTGAACGGATCGAATTAGCGAAATCTAAACTGAATCAGAGAAATTCTGCAGACACCAGTCACTGTCGATGGGCCGTTGACATGTCGATAGACCCACCAGTGTGCACTGTCAACATATTCCTGCAGGCGCTATTCGACGGGTCAAGTCGACGGACCGTCGACAAGCCGACGGGACCGTCGACCCAACCGCCAGCATGTTTTTGCAATTAGGGATTTTCAGGCATAAGTCAACGAAGCAAGTCGACGGACCGTCGACACGTCGACGGGTCATCGACATGTCGACGGGTCGTCGACCCGCTCGTTGAACCGCTTCTCTGGAACCTTCCAGTTTCAGCTATAAATAGACGAGTCATGCTCTTAATTTTCAGATTTCACTTTCTCTCTAAGTCTTGGAAGCTCTAGAATATTCCTCACATTATATTATCACAAATCCAAGAGGAATCAAGGATTAAACACCAATAATTAGCAAAATCAAGTGTGTGGATGCTCACTAGGGTTTGTGGAAATCAGGAAGTTCTTTGTATTGAAATGGGTTTTTTCTCCAAGTGAAGTATTGTCACCCAAAGTCCATTCCTACATCATCAAAGGTGAATTTTATGTTCAATTCATGTTATTAAGAACATGAGTGGTTGAAAGACTTGGATTATGGAAGGATTAAGAATATGGAGTGCAAATATGGAAATAGTGATAATCTTGAATAATGACTTGACTTGAATTATAGTTCTTGACATGTTATGAGTACAATCTTATGGTGAATAATACCAGTGATGTTAAAGAAGTATTATATGAGGATGAATAGGGTGTTATGTGAAGAATAAATGTGATGTTGTATTATAAGTATGGTTATGGATGATTTTAAAGGTGGATTTGAGAAGTAAACAATGTTTAACTCGAAGAATCTATTGATTATGATATTATGGGTGTTCTTATTGATGTTTGGGAGTTGTTTTATTTTATGGAGGAAGTTGCCGAAACGAAGGAAATGTCGTCAAATCTTCATTAGCTCCTAGTTGTTTTAGCTTAAGCTTAAGCATGTTTCCGGTTGTCTAATCTTAGTACAAATTCTCTTGAAGGTAGAATTGCGAGCTTGAAAGGCAAACAATTAGGCCGTAAAGTCTAGGAGATGTAAAGGTATGTAAGGCTAATCCCCTCTTTTTTCTAAGGCATGACTCTTACAACATGATTTACCCTACCTTTCCATGACTTTCTTACATTCAGAAAGTTACAAGCCTATGATCATTAAGAGCTTCTCATGAGATAGGGGTAAGATATGTGTTATGATAATGTCAATGATAATGATGATTCTATGTCCCGAGATTCTAAAGCTTATGAAAGGATGCTATTACGAGATTAATATCTTGACGTATGATTTCCTTGGTTGTTATTCATCATTGATGGTCTCACCTCATAATGCTAGCTCCGTTGAGGCGAGACAAGATGGTTATGATTGTTCCATAAGATAATCGGAGGTTACCGACCTTACGTCACTCCGATAGAGTTACAGCTTTTATTTGAGTTCTTATGCATGCTTCATGATAAGTATATAATGATGATTACACCGTGCCTATATGGCACGGGCAGCACCGGTAAGGTCGGCGGCTTATTACACCGTGCCTATATGGCATGGGCAGCACCGCTAAGGCGGGCGGCTTATTATACCGTGTCTATATGGCACGGGCAGCACCGCTAAGGTGGGCGACTTATGGATGATGACAGCACCACTAGTGGGCGGCGTGGTATGATTACCCCATATGCGGGCTAATGATGTTATTGATTCAGACAGTGTATGTATATATGTGTGATTTGTTCTAAAAGGTAAAAAGTGAGCATGCATGATTCCGTCTCAAGAGGAAAGCAGTTGTATTGATACTTTCTTCTTATGTTTTCTATATTTCCTTATCGTGTTATCATACATGCCTTACATACTCAGTACATTGTTCGTATTGACATCCTTTCTTTTATGGACGATGTGTTCATGCCCATAGGTAGACAGGGAGATGGTGCAGATTCATAGGAGGCTATCAGCAGCTATGCAGGAGCACTCCACTACTCCGGAGGTGCCATATATTGATACATTCTTTTGTGTACATATTTGGGTATGACGAGGTCCTATCCCGTCTTTATGTCTCAGTACTCCAGTAGAGGCTCGTAGATGCGTATGCGTGGGTAGTAAGCGTCTCGTGAATACACTAGTGTATATTTTGTATATCATTGTGGGTAACCTCGTGGGCTAATATGTGTGTGTGTGTGTGTGTGTGTATATATATATATATATATATATATATATATATATATATATATATATATATATATTTTGTAAGTGTTGATGACCTTCTCATGATAAGTTTCGTGTTGGGAATAATGTATGTTGTGTTAAGTTTGATGGTAAGTATGATAGGCGGTGGCCGATAGGGTAGCTCCGGGTACCCGTCATGGCCCCTAGTCGGGTCGTGACAGCCTTTATGGGATTAAGAGGTTAGGTCGGGTTTTTTTCTCCTTCTCAGAAAGGTTCCAACATTGTCTATGCAATCTCGAAGCTCCTCCAAAGTCGGGGTCATCTCTGTGTCTCTAAACCTAAACACCATTCTATCACAGTCCCAATACCCAACAATCACCTCGATTATTTCTCTACAACCCTTCATAGTCATCAATGAGGGTAGGTGTCCCAAGCAATTTATGATTGTTTTTTGTTGTTCCTCACTTAACCAACCCCACCTAATTTCCAGCATTGCGGGAGCCTCGAGGACCACGTCGAACTTTAAATTGGTCAACATCTACAAAATAGAACACGGTTAATTCCCTCCACCAAAGGCAATGGTTTAGCACATGGGCACAAACATGTTTCCAATTAGTACATAGTGGGATGTGGTGTCTTCGGGTCATAGACAGTCTTGGCATGAGGTATTCTCTTAATGGGCTTAGATACGTCTCAAATATCCAGGCCTATCTAGGTATGCATGCACTAGTTTGTTGGATTTGGCTTCGCTCTATCCTAGGCAATACTAGAGTGGGCTTTTCAAATGACTGGGACTCAAACGGACTACTCGAGGTGAACCGTTGTCAGCTATTGGACAACCGCGAACCAACTTCGCCTTCAACGTGTTCCAAAGATTTTTTTTTTTTTTTTTTTGGTTTTTAGTGAAGGCTAGACCGCAAACCCGTGTGTTCTCTTTGAAACCATGAAGTTTTTTGCTAGTGGTGGCGGAGTTTATGACATGCATGCAATGACAGTTATATATACAAGAAAGTAAACAATTTAGCAAATAATTATAATAAATCACATTATATTGAAACCCTTATGGTTAGAACCTATTTGAAAAATCCCCTATAGAGTCGCCATCTGTTACGATTCACTTTACGCGAGGCATAAAAGCTACTTCATAGTTGTGGACTCTATTGGATTTTTTCGTATTTTTAGAGTCGCCACCTAATTTTTTAAGGAAAATTAGAAAAACTGAGTTAAACGGGTTTATTCAAACAAGAGAAAAATCCTTTAAAAACCAGAATTCGAGGTAAGAGTTTTGGTGATTCCTCGAGGAAGGTGTTAGACACTCCGATATTAAGAATCCATAGAATATGGTTGACTTTCGAGCTTCAATGGGTGATTATTGTAATGATTTTGTTAAAGAGTTTAATTTGTTGTATTACTTGTCATAGCATATCATAATATCTTTTTGCAAAAACTCCTTTATTTAACGATGAAAAAATGAGTGAATTTTCCTTTGAAAATATGTTTATAAGGTTTAAAGTCATTTCATTTTCGGACCAAAACACACATAAAATTTCTCTTTAAGTAAAGTTTAATTATCTTGGTCCAATGTTATGTCTTTTATTCCTTATAAATTTATTAATTTTTTTTGAGTATATCTCCTTTGTAATTATGCTATGGGTTTATACACTATATAAAGTGTTTCTCTTGAAATACCAAGTTATTTATCCCTTTTATTATTTGAAGGTCAACCATATCTTACTTTTAAACCGTTTCTTCAAACTAAAGTTTAAGTGTATCTCTCTTGCTTGTTTTTACTTAAGGTTGCGCTTGGCCAAAAATAATGAAAATCTTTGAGCTTTTTGAACACTTATAAAAGTCAGGTTTTTTTTTTTTTTTTTTCCAGTTTGTGGGCTTTAATTTGTGGGCTTTAAGTCTAGAAAATAATGTAGATTTCTTTTATCTCAAAACGGTCCGAAATTGTTTTCTATTTTTGCTACTAAAAAACAGTTTTTTTCGAAATGCTACTTGTTTCCCAAAAGTAGTATATACATAGTAACTGCTCAATTTCCAGTTTTTGTAAAAATGAAGAAAAGGGTTTGTAAAACCATTTCTTTATTTCAACTCTTGAAGGTATGATCATCTTATCTTTGTTGGGTCTAATTTTGAAAATCATTTGAAAGTTCCTATCCATTCTAAACGATGTACATATCATTTTCCTAAAATGTCTAAGTTCATATCCATTCGGGTTTCAATATATACAAGCATTCTTTTACAAATACAACATGCACCAAAAAATAACGTAGAAGAGAGGGTAAGGCTGGTGGACATACCGAGCCAGCAGTTGCCATTTCTACCCATAGTTGGGCCTTCAATTAATCCGGACTCGATGAAAGAGGGGTGTTGGTCCTCTAGCCCAAAAGTGGCTTGCAAGGAAACTGGGCCAAATGGCCCAACGACAGTGGTTCCATGCAAAAAAGGAGAGGGGTAAACGAAAGATGCGGTTAGAGAGCATCTACGCTTAATAATTAACTTAATCAAAATTTTAAAGCAAAACTCAAACATGGTCACACATATGAATACGTATGTAACGTATAACTCAACCAAATTCATAACAAGAAACCAACATATGAGAATATAGGCCCAAACATCTTTAAGGGAAAAGGAGACAACGAAAACAGGCTCATTACAAAATAGAATGCGCATGGTAGCTCATGAAGGCCCAAATTAGTTATTATGATAACAACATTTAAAAAGACAGGTCTTACTCAGTTCCAGTCCATAAGTAAGAGCTTGATATACCATGGGTATATATGATATACAACCCAATATATACCAAAGTATATAAGGAGCCTGTATACTATGTATATCCAATGTATACCCAATCACAGCAGTATCAATAAGCAGAAAAAAGAAGAAAAGAGGCAGTGTAAGGAAGCAAGATATGTCATTCACTTTTGAAAAAATCTTGAGTAGGCATATATGCACAAATATACCAAGGATATTCATACATATATTCAGTATATCCATTACTTGGCAGATATCACAACACTAAATTGGAAAAAAATGACACACAACAACAGATTCAACTAGAGAAAAGACAAGGACATTCATATTAGTAGCAAGTGTGTATAAACAGGAGATCATTCTTTTCAAAGCTGGATTAGCATACATATCACTCAGCATTTTTTAGAAGTGCAGACAAAGTATGGAAAAAGGGGATGGGATTCATGTGTATCATTTGAAAATCTTTTCACATCAAATTTATGTGTATCATGCTTATAATTATTGCTCAGTGCTAGAATGCATATTCAAACACTTTCAAGTTGATTTTTAATATACTAATACAAGTTTTGAACATATCATTTTTTTTTAATCATGGGTCAGCCTTAGTTCTCATGCTAAAGGATTGGGTCAAATAAGCTACAAACATCATCATAGGTCAATCAACTATGTGGAACTGAGCAGACAAGACACTCCTTAGACTAGTGACCATCCTACATATCAATCTAATATACACTTGACTAAACTACACAAGCATATTCATGTTAAATAATTTGTCAATCAACAATAAATCTCAACAGGGCATAACAGTGCATAAGGTAACAATCCAAAACCAGTTGGAGCTGACACAGGATTGAGACAATGCTAGGAATTCAAGTCAATATGCTAGTATTCACCCTCAATAAGCACACCATTAATCACCAATGAAATTACATCAGGACTTATATACCAATGATTAAACTAGTTAAGGCCAAACAAAGACAAAACTAAGCTATCAACATACAGAGGATTAGCGGGACACATATTCAATTAAACAGTCATGACCCAAATTGGCTAAGTCGTGCGGGTAGTTACCTTTTCCACCTCGATAAGCGAACCCTTAACCCAACGAAAATAAAGACATAAGTAAAATAAA
>NC_081347.1:28980453-28992207 GCF_029784015.1 Lycium ferocissimum | reverse complement strand
GGGGTTGAGTTTTTCCCGGAAAAACCCCCCCGGGTTTTCCCAGGAAGGGGGGTTGTTTCCTTTCGATGTGTTATCGGATCCCAAACCCCTTCTATTCCCCCCCAGAATGGCTTTTTGGGGAAATTGAAAGATTTAAAAGGGCGAAATTGAAAAAAACCCAGAAGGGATTCATTAAAACCCTTTTTTCTATCGCCAGGGGGAGCCCCCCTTCTTATTCGTAAGAAAAAAAAGTTTGGTTTTTACGGAAGATTATTGGCTTTGGGAACAAGGTGACGAAAAAGGAAAAAACCCCGCCGAAGAATGGGATGTTTTGTTTGATCAATTAAAAAGGGGTCAATTTTTTCCAAAAATAGATCGGGGTCGGGTTATCATCATGGGGAAGGATTAAGAAAAAAAATTTTCCCAAAAGGGATAGCTTTCAAAACCCCGGATAAATTCATTGTTTTGAGTAATGTAAATTGGGGTAAAAAAAATGCCCCAGCGGTGTTTGAATTTGATGAATAATGTGTTCAGGCCTTTCTTAGATCTATTTGTGATAGTGTTCAGTGATGACATCTTAGTATATTCTCGAGCTGAAGCAGAACATGCAAATCATTTGCGTACTGTCCTCGGAATTCTTCGGGCTCGTGAATGGTATGCTAAATTTTTGAAATGATAATTCTGGCTGAGTTCAGTAACTTTTCTGGGCCATATCATTTCAGCTGACAACATTCGAGTTGATACACAGAAAATTGAGGTTGTGAAGACTTGGCTAAGGCCTACAGCCCCTACAGAGGTTCGAAGCTTTCTGGGTTTAGCAGGCTATTATAGAAGATTTGTGGAAAGATTTTCTTCTATTTCTACACCACTGATGAAGCTAACTCAGAAGTCAGCAAAATTTCAATGGACTAATACCTGTGAACGCAGCTTCCAAGAATTAAAACACAGATTGACTTCAGCCCCAGTCCTGACACTTCCGGAAGGATCATAAGGCTATGTTGTTTATTGTGAAGCCTCCGGTGTCAGATTGGGCTGTGTGTTGATGCAGCACGGTAAAGTTATTGCCTATGCTTCAAGGCAGCTGCAGAAACATGAGGGGAATTACCCAACCCATGATCTTGAATTGGCTGCGGTTATTCATGCGCTAAAAATGTGGAGACATTACTTGTACGGTGTACACGTTGATATTTATACAGATCACAAGAGTCTCTAATATATTTTCAAGTAGAAGGAGTTAAATCTACGACAGAGACGGTGGTTAGAACTATTAAAAGATTATGATATGAGTATTTTATACCACCCCGAAAAGGCGAATGTAGTAGCTGATGCATTTAGCCGCAAATCAATGGGAAGTCTATATAAGGTTCCTCCGGAGAAGAAAGAATTAATCCGTGAGCTTCACCAGCTAGCTAGCCTTGGAGTTCATCTAATTGATTCAGGTGATGCAGGAGTTGGTATTTACAACCCAGCAGTCTCATCCTTAGACATGGAGGTGTGAGAGCGCCAATATGAAGATCCCCAGTTGAGTCACTATAGAGATACATTTCCTGAGAAAGAGAAGTCACCATTTGAAATTTCTGCAGATGGAGTTCTTAGGTACCGAGACAGGCTATGTGTTCCAGATGTTGCAGGACTACGTCATTGGATTCTAGAAAAAGCTCATTACTCACGGTATTCCATTCACCCAGGAGAGATAAAGATGTATCACGACCTTAAGCTAATATGTTGGTGGGATGGAATGAAGAAGGAAATAGCAGGATTTGTAGCTCAATATCCAAATTGCCAACAAGTGAAAATTTACCATAAAAAACCGGGAGGATTATTGCAAGTTATGGAAATTCAGACATGGAAATGGGAAGTGACCAACATGGATTTCATTATAGGTTTGCCTCATTCCCGGTATAAGTATGACTCCGTATGGGTGATTGTTGACAGACTTACAAAATCAGCCCATTTTCTTCCAGTCAGAACCACATATTCAGCAGAAGATTATGCAAGGTTGTATCTTAAGGAGATAGTGCGACTTCATGGTGTCCCAGTATCTATTATCACAGATAGTGGAGCACAATTTACTGCTAAATTCTGGAAGTCTTTCCAAGAAAGTTTGGGTACTCAAGTAAGACTTAGCACGACATTTCACCCACAAACTGATGGACAAGCTGAACACACTATTCCGACCTTGGAAGACATGTTGCGGGCATGTATGCTAGACTTTGGAGGAAATTGGGATGAACATTTGCCACTTATTGAATTTTCCTACAACAACAGTTATCACTCAAGCATCCAGATGGCTCCATATGAAGTCTGTATGGAAGGAAGTGCAGGTCTCCAACTGGATGGTTTGAAGTTGGGGAGACACAATTAATAGGTCTAGAATTGCTTCAACAAGCGGTAGAAAAGATCAAGGCTATCCGAGATCGATTTTTGATAGCCCAAAGTCGCCAGAAATCTTATGCGGACAACCGTCGGCGAGACTTAGAATTCCAAGTTGATGATTGGGTATTCCTGAAGGTATCACCGATGAAAGGCGTGATGAGATTTGGCAAGAAGGGAAAATTGAGTACTAGGTATATCGGACCCTATAAGATTATACGCAAGGTGGGCCATGCGGCGTATGAATTAGATTTACCTCGTAACTTGAATCTGTCCATCCAGTTTTTCATGTGTCAATGCTTCACAAATGTGTTGGTGATCCAGCTAGAATCATGCCATTAAATTATGTTCAAGTTACCGAGAAGTTGGCTTATGAAGAGGTGCCTATTGCCATACTAGATAGGCAAGTACGGAAGCTTAGAAATAAAGAGGTAGCCTCGGTTAAGGTCTTGTGGGGAAACAATAACCGAGAGGAAATGACTTGGGAAGCAGAAGAAAAGATGAAGTCTAAGTATCCATATTTGTTTCCACCCCCGGAAGAGATTCAAGATGAAACGCCATTATCATAAGGTATGTAATGCTTTCTTTTAAATTCTTTTGGTCGTGCGTGGCCATATTTTCCTGCCATTGTCTTGTATCCTTGTGAGGCAATGTTATTGTGGGTTGTTGTGACAACGTGGTAGTGCCATATTACAGGGGAAACTCTGGCAAAATCTCTGTAGAATCCCCGAGAACTTAACATTCGGGGACGAATGTTCTTAAGGGGGGAGAATGTTACACCTCTCATTTCTATTGTAAGAAAAAAATGTACGCCTCCCTAGTTAAGTATGCCTTGAAATGGTGATTTGTACCCGAGTTTTGAGATGCTAAGTATTTTACCCCCTGTATGGAGGTACCAGCAGGTATTCCAAGCCTATTACAGGATTAGAAGATGAACGGATTGAACCGACGCAGGCTGAGTAGATTCAGGGAAGTCTACAGACATCAGACATTATCGACGGACCGTCGATCATGCCGACGGACCGTCAATATGCATCGTCACTATGTTCTGCAAATCTTGATCTGCAGAAATAGATCGACGAGATACGTCGACGTGTCGACGAGCTGTCTATCTCTGCCATCAATATGACTCTGTGACTTTTGATCTGCAGAAGCAGGTCAACGGAGCAAGTCGATGGACCGACGACATGTCGACGGGATCGTCGACCTGACTGTCGAACTGCCAATCTGGAATAATCCGGCCCCAGCTATAAATACACGACCCTAGTCTACAATTTTTAGATTTCACTTTTCTCTCAGTCCTGAAAACTCTAAAATGCTATCCATGTCATATTATCACAAATCCAAGAGGGATTAAAGAATAATCATCATAAGTTAGTAGAATCAAGGGTGTGGATGCCCGCTAGGGTTTGTGGAAGCCAAGATTTCCTTTGAAATTGAAGTTGGAGTTTCTTCCAGTGAAGAATCTTCATCCAAAGTCCATCCTTACATCATCAATGGTAAGTTTTATGCTCAGTTCATGTTATTAAGAGGATTGAGAGGTTAAAAGACTTAGATTATGGAAGGGAGGAGGATATGGAGTGCAAATATGAAAATAGTAATATTCTTGAATTATGACTTGACTTGAATTATAGTTCTTGACAGGTTGTGAGTATGATCTTGTCATAAATGATATAAATGATGTTAAAAAGCATTATATGAGGATGAATGTGGTGTTGTATTGTAGCTATGGTTATGGATGACTTTGAAATAGAGTTGTGAGAATTGAATGATGTATAGCTCAGTGAAGATCATTGATTACGATATTGTGGATGTTGTTGTTGTTGATGTTTGGGAGTTGTTATATTATATGGAGAAAGTTGTAGAAACAAAGGAAATGCTGCCCAATTTTCATTAGCTTTTAGTCGCTTTAGCTTAAGCTTAAGTATATTATCGATTATCTAATCTTAGTACGAATTCTCTTGAATGTAGAATTGCTAGCTTCGAAGGAAACCATTTAGTTGATAGAGTTAAGGAGACGAAAAGGTATGTAAGGCTAGCCCTTCTTTAAAAGGCATGATTCTTATGTATTGTGATTTCTTTTCGGTAATTTCCATGACCTTCTTACATTCCAAAAGATGAAAGCTAAAGAGTAGTAACAGTTTCCCACGAGATGGAGATGAGATATGTTCCATGATAATGATATGATGCTGTTATGATGCTGATGATCTTGACATGCTTCCTTGATGCTATTCATTGTTGATACCCTCACCTTATAATGCTAGTTCCTTCAAGGTGAGGCATGATGATCATGACTACTCCATAATGGAATCGGGGGTTCTCGACCTTACGTCACCCCGATAAAGTTGTAGCTTTTACTTGAGTTCTTATGCAAGTCTTACGATAAGCGTATAATGATGAGATTACACCGTGCCTAGATGGCTGGACATGACACCACTAAGGCGGGCGGCTTATGATTACACCGTGCCTAGATGGCCGGACATGACACCGCTAAGGCGGGCGGCTTATGATTACACCGTGCCTATGTGGCCGGACATGACACCACTAGTAGGCAGTGTGACATCATTACCCCGGACGCGGGAGGCCCGGACGCGGGCTAATGAGGTTATTGATTCAGACAGCTCATGTATGTATGCGTTATATGTTATAAAGGAAAAAGTAAGCATGCATGATTCCGCCTCAAGAGGCAAGCAGTTACAGTTATCTTTTTCTTCTTATGATTTCTACATTTCCTTATTATGTTATCATGTTATCATGCATGCCTTACATACTCAGTACATTATTCGTACTGACGTCCTTTTCTTTTTGGACATTGTGTTCATGCCCACAGGTAGACAGGGGGGCGGTCCAGATGCATAGGAGCCAAATCAGCTTGCACAGAACACTTCCCTACTCCGGAGGTGCAGTTTTTGATATATTATTTTGTGTGCATATTCGGGTATGACGGGGTCCTGTCCCGTCCTTATGTCTCAGTACTCTAGTAGAGGCTCGTAGATATATATGCGTGGGTAGTAGTTGTCTCATGGATACATCATTGTATATTTTTGTATATCATTTTGTAGCCGTGAGGGCTTATGTATATATGTATGTGTTGCCTTGGACATTGTGCATGTTCAGGTTGGGTATGATGATCAGCTTAATGAGTGCTGCTCGGTAGTCAGCTCCGGGTACCCGTCGTGGCCCCTATTCGGGTCGTGACACTTATGAGTTAGATTTACCTCCAGAACTTGAATCCGTCCACCTATTTTTTCATGTGTCAATGCTCTGTAAGTGTGTTGGAGATCCTTCTAGAATCGTGCCAGTAGGTGCTGTCCAAATTACTGAGAAGTTGGCTTATGAAGTGGTACCCATTGTTATACTCGATACGCAAGTGCGAAAACTTAGAAATAAGGGGGTAGCCTCAGTTAAGGTCTTGTGGAAAAACAATAATAAAGTGGAAATGACTTGGAAAGCAGAAGAAGACATGAAGTCCAGATATCCGCATTTATTTCCACCCCCATAACAGATTCAGGAGGAGACATCATTGCCTTAAGGAATGTAATGCTTTCTTTTTAATGTTGTTGGTCGTGTGTGGCCATGTTTTCTTGCCATTGTGTTATAGCCCAGTGAGGCGATGTTACTGTGGTTTGTTGTGACAGGATGGTAGTGCCATATTACCGGGGAAACTCTGGTGAAATTTCTATTGAATCCTCCGAGAACTTAACATTCGAGGACGAATGTTCTTAAGGAGGGGAGAATGTTACACCTTCGACTTTTCGTATGTTAAGCTGTGAATAGGCTAACGCGAGCTTAAGGGGGACATAGAGTCTATATGGCCTTAAGGGGAGTACTTGATAGCTTCAAAGGGTATACGACAAGATTTTGAAGTCATATGACTTGGATAAATTAAGTTTGTTAAAGGAAGTGAAATATAAGTTGTGTTCGGGAAGCTTTCGTAACAATCGAGCTAAAGTTGATTTAGTAAAGCCTTGAGGAGAAGTTTTAAGGCTCCTTAGATGGTTAATGAAGTATTATACAAGTGTCAAGAAGGTTCTACAAGGATTGGAAGTCAAGCGAAACAACGGGATCAACTTCGGAAAATGTGAGTTATACGGCCACTTATACGGTCCGTATAACCTGTCCAGAGAGGGGTCTTTCACTGGAGGTATTATACGGTCACTTACACGGACCGTATAAGATATACGGACCATATAAGGGTCCGTATAATCCTCGTCGGGTAGTCTTTTAATTTTATAAAAAGAGGACCCAAATTCATTTCTCTCATTTCTTATCTTCTCCAACTCTCTCAAAAACTCTTGAACATTCTCCAAACCATATCAACACATATCCAAGGAAAAATCAAAGATCAAACACCAAGAATCAAGAGTGTGGATGCTCACTAGGGTTGATACAAGTCAAGAATTTCTTTAGTATTGAAGTTGGGGTTCTCAAGTGGATTACCTTCATACAAAGACCATTCCTACATAATCAAAGGTGAGTTTTACACTTATTTTATGTTATTAAAGGTATTGAGCGGTTGAAGGACTTGGGTTAGAGAAGAAAGTAGAATATGAGCTCAAATATGGAGAAAATGGTATTTTGAGTAGTAAGTTAATGTGAATCATGATTCTTAGTATGAGATGAGTATAATCTTGTTATAAATGATGCTAATGACGTTGAGGAAGTGTTATGTGCAGAATAAATATGATGTTGTATTATAGTTATGGTTATGGATGATTTTAAAGGTGAATTTGAGAAGTAAAAAATGTTTAACTTGAAGAATCTATTGATTATGATATTATGGGTGTTGTTATTGATGTTCGGGAGTTGTCTTACTATATGGAGAAAGTTGTCGAAACAAAGGAATGCTACCCAATTTTCGCTAGCTCTTAGTCGCCTTAGCTTAGCCTTAAGCATGTTTCTAATGATTTAATGTAGTACGAAATCTCTTTAATGTAGAGTTGTGAGCTTGGAAGGAGAACGCTTAGTCGTTAAGGAGACGTAAAGGTATGTAAGGCTAGTCCCCTTCTTTCAAAGGCATGACTTCTATATTGTGATTTCCTTCCTATATTTCCATGACCTTCTTACATCCCCAAAAGATGAAAGTTAAAGATTCTTAGGAGCTTCTTATGAGATAAAGATGAGATATGTTCCATGATAATTATGATGATAATGATGCTATGATAATCTTGATATTCTTATCCTTATGATTTCGTTGATGTATTTCTTGTTGTTACCTCGCCTCATGATATTAGTTCCTTCAAGGTGAGACGCAATGATGAGGATTATTCCATAATATAATCGGAGGTTCCCGACCTTACATCACTCCGATAGAGTTACAGCTTTTACTTGAGCTCTCATGCATGCTTCATGTTATGGATATGTATTATTACACCGTGCCTATATGGCCGGGTAGTCACCACTACGATCGGCGTAATGGGCAGCGATGATGATGATCACACCGTGCCTATATGGCCGGGCAGACACCACTAGTGGGCGGGTTGAGATGTTTACCCCGGACGCGGGAGGCCCAAACGCGGGCTAATGATGATCACACCATACCTACATGGTCAGGCAGTTTATATATATGTATACATGATGTGATGTTTTCTCTTGTTAGCATGCATGATTCCTCGCCCAAGAGGCAATCCCACGACTCTAAGTTATCTTTTTTTTTTTCTTATGCTCTCTTGTTTCTCGATTATGTTATTGTACATCCCTTACATACTCAGTACATTGTTCGTACTGACGTCCTTTTTTTTATGGATGCTGTGTTCATGCCTACAGGTAGACAGGGAGACCACGCAGACGCTTAGGAGCTTATCAGCAGTTGTACAGGAGCACCCCACTACTCCGGAGGTGCAGCCTATTGGTATATTCTTTTGGTGTACATATAGGGGCATGGCGAGGTCCTGTCCCGTCTTTATGATTTTCGCACTCCAGTTAGGGGCTCGTAGATACTATCAGAGGTGTTATGTGACCTCCTTAGTGTATATCTTGTACATCATTTTTGTAGTCTTATGGGCCTATGTTTATATGTATGCTTTCGGGAGGTATATAGTGACTATTCATGATAAGTCTTGTGTTGAGAATGATGTATGTCCAGGTTGAGTATGATAGATAGCATGGTGAGTGGTGCTCGATAGTCAGCTCCGGGTACCCGTCATGGCCCACTAGTTGGGTCGTGACAGATATCTTGTTTTTGCTAGCTAAATAAGATTAAGGTTGATCTCATATATAACCCTATTCCTAGACATAGCACCACTATGAAGAACTGTGTTTCTTCCCTTCCAAAGTTGCTAAAGGATAATAACATGAGCTGCTTGATATAATGGTTTTAACTTTGGAGAACATTTTTTATCCCACCATTGCTTGATTGCTTGGTTTATTTGAATGAAAGGTTCTTGCACACCTGCTGCTGTTGAAAAAATCTTCCAAATGTCTGCAGCATATTTTCCAGTCAAAAATATAGGAATCGTTGTTTCTTGTTGAGGTTGAACACACTACCTACAGATAGAAACAATAGATATCCCCATCCTGGAAAGTACATCATCAACAGGTCATTTCTGCTTCCAAACTCTCTACAAGAAAAAAAGCAATTTTGAAAGGTAAACCTTTTGTCCAAAACCATTTTGAGTCATTTCTCTATCTTATTACCTCCCATGCACTACTAATAGTGAATTTACCACTGCTAGTAAGCATCCACTAGGCCTTGTCCTTTTCTTCAGAAGGAGTATCAAGATGCAAATCATTTCTGATATGATCAACAACATCTTCTGGCACAGTTTGCTGCAATATTTGATAACTCCATTTTCCATTAACCATCACATCGGTAACCTCCTGAATGTTATCATCCATTGGGAAGTTTGTTGGTATAATCTGAGCAAGAGGACATAGTTTGGTCCAGTTGTCAAACCAAAAGTTTGCAGTTCCATTTCTTGGTTCCCACTAGATCTCCTTTTCTATTGCATCTCTTGCCTGTGGCATCTTCTTCCATAATTGAGAACCCCCTTTTCATTGAACCAAGGTTGAGATATGTTTCTTACAATACTTATTCCACATGAAAGTTGACTACAAAGTACAACCTGTCCAGAATCTTCACCATAACTTAGTAAACAAGGCTTTACAAACATCAAAAAGGAACCTAAATCCCAATCCTCCCTCCTGTTTAGGAACATATACTTTTAGCCAAGCTGACCAGTGTCTATTCTTACCTTCTTCTTTGTTACTCCAGTAAAACCTTGCAAAGATTTTGTGCAGTTCATTAAGTGTATACTTAGTAGGTGCCATTGCAGATAAAAGATACATTGGCATACTTTGTAAAACACTATTAATGAGTACTGCTTTTCCTCCAAATGATAGCAACCTACCTTTCCAGTTTTGTAACTTATCTTTCGCCTTCTTGATCAGATCATTATAAAAAAACTTTCCTTTTTCTGGTGTGGAATATAGGACAACCAAGATATTTGAATGGAAACATGCCTCTAGTGAAACCAGTAATATGCTCAACCTCTTGACAAATATGCATAGCAGACTTCTGAAGCATGGAAAAAGAGCCTTCTCTCTATTTATCAATTGACCTAACACCCTTTTCATAATCTCTCAAAACATCCATAGTCAACTCCAAAGAAAGTTTATCTGCTGAAGCAAAGATGATAGTATTATCTACATAAGAAAGATGATTTAAATTTGCACTCCATTTAGGCATGCCAAAGCACTTATATTGCCCATGATCAAATAAAGAATTCAATGCTCTAGGCAGCACCTCAGCAACTAGTATGAAGAGATCAGGTGACAGTGGATCACCTTGCTTCACATCCCTGTTTTTTCATTCTCTACCCTTAATGTATATTTTATTTTGTTTACACTCTATCCTTTTTTTTTTTAGCGATATGCATTCTAATCTCTTTATTTTCTCATAAAATCATAAAAGACTTACTTTGTTTTATTATTTTCAAGTGTAAAAATGAAAAAAATACAGTAATTAATATTTCCATGAACTAATTGTTTATCATCAACCTTAAATTACTTACTACTATATGAATGGGTACGTTTTCCCGTACACGTGTGTGAATTAGGTGATGTCCAAGCCAAAAAATACAACAGGACATTGTGTCAAATTTGAGGGATAAATTTTAGCATCTTTAAACAAAAATAATGGTAGTCATGGAGGAGAACTTAAAAGGTCAAGGAGAAATGGAAAGTAAGAAGTTTTCTCTAAAAAATTATCAATTAATTTTCATATGAAGTGAACCAAGAAAATAATTCAACGAGTGTTGTAACCCATTTGCATTTTGTTAAAATTAATTTAAATTGAAGTCCTTGCCATGAACGATGAATCAGAAAAGAGTGTTAATGAAGTAAGATAAAAAGCTATTCTATTTCGTAGTTTAAAGCTCTTTACTTAATACCACCTCTCTCTTGATTCTTGCTCTGCAGAATTGTGGTGCAAAGTTATCTTTCAACTCTTATATAGTTTATCTTGAGAGAGTAGAACATAAATGTATATGACTTGAGTATAGTGAAGTTGTAAAAGATTGATACTTGGAAAGCATGCATTTGAAAGAAGAAGAAAACTACTTCCATTTCCATGTTATTAATGTTAATTTTGTTTCAATTTTTTATATATATATATATATATATATATATATATATATATATATATATATATATATATATATATATATATATATATATATATAATGCCTTCTCATTTTTAGTTTTTTAAATAATAAAATCGCATAATGCATAAACAAGCCCTCAAACTTAACCTCAGCTTCTTGGTAAGTATGCCCTCCAACTTTGAGTGTGCACACAAGTAGCACCTCAACTTCTCTCCACTTTGTCGCTGAACACTCCAACTTACAAAATATCATCTAGACACCTCGCAGAATATATGTACAAGTTATTACCACATTATCATTTGTGTTTATGTGTTCAACATTATACAAGTTGAGGTGCCTACTAGTGCACAACCAAAGTTTTCTTTTGGAGGGTATACTTTACAATCAAGGCCAAGTTTGAAGGCCTATTTATATAATACATCTTTTATGATTTTACTAGAAAATGAAATTATTAGAATGCATATCGTTAAAGAAAATAAGATAAGGTACAAATCACAAAAGAAAGTACACGTTAATGATGCAAAAGGTGAAGAACCATCGAAATATCACTCTTTTTAACCATTTGACTTTGGAAATTTGAACACCTCAAAAGGATCAATCACCTTGACAATCCAAATGAATTATTTGGGCATTCGATACTCAAGTATGTCGAGTAGGAATACACGACACTTGAAAACACAAAGAATTACCTATTTAGTGATAAAATTTCCGCAATTTCAAAAATTTTACAAAAAACCCAAAGTGTGGAATGGTTTTACACACATTGGACCCAAGGTTTGGAGAAGAATGATCCTAAATA